>NC_064409.1:60717593-61018502 GCF_023375975.1 Astyanax mexicanus
TGATGTGATTGTGATGAATTTGGTTTCATTTGTCCTGAAAATGTTCTCTTTGGTGCAAGTTTATGCTGTGATTGGTGATTATGTAATGCAATTTAATACTGATGAATATTCAGTGTATGTGGATCAAAAATAAATTGGGTTGAGTAGTGCTTACAACTATTAGACAGTGTTCAGACAGTCCGCTGGCACAGACTCTGTTCTGTTGGCATTTTTGTTGCATCTATTAAGAAGACTACTGGGTGTTGTGTTTTTTGAAGGGTTATTAAAAGAGTGCTGCAGCATTTTCTACACAATAATAGAGTATTATAAAGCATTATAAGGCATGTTTGTTGGACTGGCTGTCTGGGCTCCTGACGATTTTATTTCCTTGGTCCTTCCTCGGCTGCTGGATCACAGAGCACACTTACACGAGGAGTCGCTCCAATGAGCTCCTTCAGCATTAATTAGTGTGGTCATTAATCAAGTCCAGTGCAGATAGCTGCTTAATCCTGCTGTAATGCATTTTTCTGGAGGGGAGCTCCGAAAGTTAATTGGATTTGATTGGATATTGCTATGATAGTCCCACATGAAACATCTTTCGCTATTAATTGGAGTATAGATCAATTGTTGCTTTTGATTAAACGTTTTTCTACAAGCATGCACAGCAGACAGAAGTTAGCCAGGAGTCTACTTTTGACATGAACTCTAAAGGTTACCAGCAGCTTTTGGATCCATTCTTTTGGGCTGAGATAGTGTCTGGGGGGATTTGTTCCTTTCTCTTGTTCTTCTTTTTTTTTTTTTGGTGGAGATCCACAAAAAATGACTTGATCTGCCAGCGAGACAATGCAAAATGCCACGCTGCTCATTAAGTGATGGAGTGGGTTGAGGAGCGAGGAAGTGAGGAAGAGAGGAAGTTCAGGTGAAGGCACGGAGAGCAAGATCAGCAGATTTAAATAGCACAGAGAAGCGTCGAAGAAGAAATGTCCGGCCACAGTAGGAGGTGTGTGGACAGCAGTGAAGAATATATGGCAACCAGTAGCTAAGAACCCTTTAAAGGTAACATTGAATGCATTAAATATGTAATTTAAGCTGTTTTTTGATGTAGAAATAATAAGTATTATGACTTTGCTTGCACAGAAAAGCAGATGCATTATTTCAATCCTATCTCTACAACTCTGTTAATTTGCCTGAGAATTAAATATAGCTTGCCATTTCAAAAATGCTAAAATCTGCTTTTATTTGTTGCTATCTAGAATTGTGGTATCTAAAGAGACGGTAGCTACGTTAGCATTTAGCTTAGCATTTCTTAGGATTCTACTATTTTGAGCCTGATACTTTTCCTTCTAATGTGTGCGTATCTCCAGGGCTTGGTTTCCCAAAAACTTATTAGCAAATGACAGAGAGATGATTCCTTATACCGAACACTCTCTCTCTCTCTCGATGTTATTCTTAATGCAAAGAAGCTTTTGGGAAAGTGGGCTTAGTTCGGTTGTCAGCTGAGGTAGTCCATTTTTTGTTTTTTAGAGAAGCGGTCAATCGATGGAAGATATGGTAAATACTAGCATTTGCAAATGCCTAGCATTAGCTTTTAGCCTAGCACATATCCCTGTTTCTTTCCCTGATTTCCCTTGCATGAAGACTTGAGGAGTCTGAGAAAAATGGCGCTGTCCCGAGGCATGGTTTATAAAGCAATCCATATTTCCAAAACTAGAAGAGTCTGGTAGTGATGTGCTTTTCTCCAGTGTTGCAAGTTTTAATAACACCAAATCCTCCAAAAGTGGCTGTCATGTTTCACAGCTTCTCTAGGTTTGATTAGGATTAGAGAGGCTTTTGAAATATGTAAATGTTGGGAGTTGTAAATATAACAAGTCAACACTATAAGGAAGCAGTTTATAGATTTAGGAATTAAACCATCCTACAGAACAATGCAGGTTACACAGCAATGTTTGCAGTTCTCAGGATATCAGTTTCCTGTTGAAAACTCATTATTCAACTTGGCCAAGTAATGGTAAATACAGTTTAGGGCACCTTTAGGGAAACATGAGTAAAATGATGCTCATCAAGTACTTATTACAGACTGACACATTTCTCCGTCCTGCCGCTGTCAATCTGAACTAAGATTCCTATGATCTCTTTCTCCCTGACGACTCTGTCAATTTCCCACCAACCACCAACAAAATATATATATATATATATATATTTTTATGCTCATCATCCCGGGGAATACTTATTCACATTACCTGTGAATGATAAATTCGCTGTGTATTTAAACCCTGTCTGTTCCATTGTGTTGTGGTGTTGCATGTTATTGGTAGAAAGCTAAGAAAACCAACCTGGTTGATGCAGTTATTTCTGTTTCTCTTCTGGTTAAAATGTATTTGCTGAATGGAACTATGGTTTGGCCTTGATAATCTGTCCCTGGTAAGGCTACACTATCTTTGCAAAGTATTGCCAACTATGTTGTTGCATACTGACCATTCTATTTCCGTCTGTTGGTAGTTGTATATGATCCTCTACTTGATCCTGATTCTCATTTCTCCTTATAGGCTTGGTTTTAACTCCCAAATTAAGACTTGGAATTAAGACTTATCCACCATCTGTGATCATTTTCTTATTAAACCTTTACCTTTATCTACAAGTGTCTGGTCTGTTTCTTCAGTATTACATTGTGTGTGCCCCCCAGCTCTCTTCTGCAACATGAGCTAAACTTAGGAAAGTGCATGCGAGGCATGTCTCAAAACAAACTCCAGCTAACAGTTTTTGGTTTGTAATATGTTTCCTGGACAGACCCTTCACAACAAGGCAAGCAAATCAACCAATTGACCAGGGCTCTGAGCTGGCTTTGAGGTTCATAGACAATCATTGGCTATGAATTTAATGCAGTGACAAGACAATGCAGGAACGTCCATCAGAATCCCCCTCAAGAGGGCACAATCCCCCACAAGTTGCTGACAGTAGCCATCCAGCCAGGTTAGTGATTCCTGCAGGCGGCAAAATATGTATTTTGCTTTGGGCTTCCAAATGCTTTGAAACAGCCTTGTCCCTGTGTGTTACAATAAACCTAATTACAAAATAATTTTTGTACATGTTTTTAGAATGGTTTGGGTTTATTGGTTTTGGTTTAACGTTTTTAAATGTCATTTGTGTCAATGCTTTAATTTTATTTTTTTTGGGAATATTAAACTTACTTTAACATTTCCCTAATGTTAATGTTATTCATCTACTTGGGAGTGTTAGGTGATAAACATTCTAACATAATAACATTGTGATGCAAAGCATTATTATGTCACATGTTTATTTCAGAACATTCTTGGAACATTATTTCTTGTAATATCACAGGTAACTTTCCTGGAACGATTTCAAAAAAGGTGCTAAACATTCTTTGACATTCTCTGTTAGTAGGGCTTACATTACAGTCTCAGTTTAGAGCGCACTGAGGCTCTACTCTGGTTTTACATATATGTATATATTTTACAGATTGCGTTAAAATTGAATATTAGTTTAACAAAGAAAATATAAGCACACAGGGTGCTCTCGTTGTTTTATGAATCCGCCCACGTAAGTTTCTATTCTCTCGCTCTGATTTTTTTTTCTGCTCTTTGGTGTGGAAGACTCTTTGATGTAAAATTATGAATAACTTTTTTTTTTTCATTATTTGAGACATTTATGTCTATGTGCAGCAGCTTCTGTGGGCTATGCTGTGAATAAGTGCTTCCTCTCCACTTGCTGGTACTCCGGCGCTGAAGCACCTTGTCTATCAGTAGTGTGACATAGCACCTGTTCCTCTCTGGTGTAAATGTGACTTTTCACCGTGTGTTTTGATGGGAATGGGATTCACACACTTGCCCTCTTTTCCTGGGGGGAATTCGGGCCGTGTTGTTTAGAAGAGAGCTAAGAGAGCACCTCAGAAATAAGAGCAATGAGGTTTTCCTGCACTCTATTATGAACCTGTAATGAATAGCCGGCTCTGGGACGGATCCGAGTGTGTTTCCTGCGAGACGGATGATGAGGAGGCTTATGGTTTTTAATAAGCATCTAAGACCATGTCCTCCTCTTTCACCATTTCCCTGTAAGCCCTCGCCAGCTGCTGTATAATAAGGCCACTTCCAGAAACCCACACGTGCACACACGCTAGCGCACACACACACACACACACACACACACACACACACACACAGAAGCTTGAAGAGTAAGAGATCAGCTCTGTTTTTTCCCTGCCAAGCATTCAAGTCATTCAATTCCCTGCACACATTACTAGTCCACATTACTTAGCCGTGCCCTGCTCACAATGCCCGGACTGTTTATTGCTGTTTGAATGCTTGTAGGTGCACCGAAATTGAACCCCTGACTCACTCCAATCCATTCATCCTTGTAAGGGACATGGCTTATCATCAGAAGGAAGCTGGGGAAGGTTTTGTTCATGCCTGTAAATACATGATACCTCAGAGAGCTGTCAAAGTCATAAAGGAAAAAGAAAATATATTTTTTTTCTTATTTTTTGTCTATTTCTTGTATAGGAAAATCCCTTATTTCTAATATTATCTAGCAACTGAGTTGTTTTATGTTTACAAAGCTGAACTGCTTGAATTTTTGCACCAGGATTGGCCACCCAAGGTCACCCAAAAGCAGTGTGCAAGACTGGTGGAGCAGAACATGCCAAGAAACATAAAAGCTGTGATTAAAAATCAGGCTTTTTACACCAAATTTCTTTCTTTCTAAAGAAAGTATTAGTGATTTTTTTTCTAAATGATTACAAACTTGTTTTTTAGGGTTTGAAAGCTCTGCATCTTTTTTTTTTTTGTTTGTTAATTTGATCATTTTTTAATTTTCTCTAAATGATAATATTTATTATTTTATTGAAATTTATAATAAATGCTGTCATTATTTTATAGAATAAAACAACAATGTTAATTTTACTCAAATACATACCTGTTAAAAGTAAAATCAGAAAATCTGATCATTTAAGTGGTCTCTTATTTTCATAAAGCTGTATTTGTACAATTATAGAACATAATGATTTTTGTCCTTAAAAGAACGTTACTTGATTTTTGCAATCCAATAAAAACTGCAAAAGTAGTATAGGAGATGAAACAGTACATAAAAATATATATATAAACTCATATAAAAAAATTAACATTTAAAAAATATTAATACAAAAATAATTAGCACACTCTCTATATATCTGAACTTCCCAAAAAAATATGAGTAAATGAGAGTAAACACTTAAAATGCTTTTTCAAAAAAGAGATTAAGTGGGATGCATAACTATCTGTGCATTGCTCTGAACTCTTTGCACTAACACAGGTAGTGACTGATAGACGTATGGGAGATAATTACAATGAATTATCAGAAATAACATTCTCAACTATTCTCATAGCAGTAAACCATTGCAGCCATTATTTTGGGTTTAGCACCACACTATACCATATGTGTCAAAAAACCCAACACAACATTAATCTTTCAATGTCACATTATTTAATTGTAAGTTCTTCTAAATATGAACTCTTGGTGGTAAATGTGCCACAATTTGGGTGTAATATACTGGGTAACAGCTCTGCTTTCACTATTGAAGGTGCTTCAATACTATTGAAGCACTATTGAAGTGCTTTTCTGGGCAAGCATGCCATATTGCACCAACATTTGTCCTTAGGCTAAACTCCAAATTTTGCCTCTACATTAGTAGTAGATGTGTAACAAGATCCCAAAAGCTCTGGATAAGAAAATTGTCCAAATTCCATAGATGGAAATAGACCAAATTAAACATTTACAATTTGATCTGCATGTGTCAAAGTTTATTTCCACAAATGTTTAGGCCCAGTATATATCCTGTAGTAATCACTAATGTCACAGTGTCAGATGAGGTGATTGTGGAAGGCACTGACCAGCACATCACCACTGATGTGTTAGTAAAAAAAAACACTTGCCTGATTTAGTCTCCTAACATCACAAGCTGAGCTCCAGGCCTTTTTTGTGATGGTTGATTTAAGAATGGAGGTCTTGATTAGAGCCTGTCCTACTTTTTCTCAACACACACACACACACGTTGGAATTTTCACATCCACGTGTTCGCACTGGACCCCCGCTAACCCCAAGACTTCATTGTGTCATAAAATGGCAAACATAATATAGCTGTGGCACTTTTTAAACTATGTTAAGAGTAATTAGGTCAATGTCCCTGTAGCTTCTCAGAGGGTTTCCAAGGACAGTTATGTCTATCACGGCTTACTGGAGGCGCTGTGACTCACAGCAAGAGAAGCCAACAGACTCCAGTCTGACTTATGGCAGAACAAGGACAGAACAAGAGGATGTTCAATGTTGGTCAGCGTGACACTCCTTCAGACTTGAGTATGAAAGAGAGACGGAGGTTCTGCTGCTTATAGAGATGGACTTGTTGGAGGTCACAACCCAAGTTTTGGTATCTAGAGAGAATCAATAAATAAATGAATCAATGCATAAATTAATAAATACATAATTGGAACAAATGTGTAATGAGTTAGAAGTACATATGATGTGCTGTGTAGAATTATTGAGATTTAATGAATGATGCGATAAAATATTTCACAGTTTTGGTTTTCAATGTATACAAATAAAGTATTAAAATTAAATTAAAATTGCCCACAAAAATGTAATGTTACCTTTTTTCCATTTAGTCTAGTGAACAAGAAATTAGATTTCAGCAATTTTCCAAGTTTTTGTTTTATTTTAGGAACATTTTAAATTGAATCTCAATTTTCAGATTTTTTCTATTTTTGCTTCCTGTAAAAAAATAAAAAATAAATGTTATATAGCTTAAAAATGGAAAGAAATTAAATGGATAAAAAAATAATAATTTATTTACTGTACTAAATAGAAGAAAAAATAAATAATTAGATTTTACACAAAATTTATTTTTTGGAATTTAGCTAAAAAAAAAAATCCTAAAATTGATCTGACTCTAAACGTCTATTTGTGACTTCCAGCTTCTTTGTGTTAAAGCAGACCAGATATTACAAATTGTTTCAAAACTCTGATGTGACTCAAGTCTCTCTAACTCAATCACGATAGGGCTTCTAATGCTTGATGCTGGAAGTCTTCTCAGGATAAAATGTCTTAAGTCATAAGTCATATAGGAGTTGTCAGTATGGAAAATTTTGTATGTCTTTTCACTGATAAAACAGTCTATTAAGGGCCAGTTATATTAAAATCGGTTTAATATAGTCTAAGCTGTGTATGTCAGGTGTGAAGGTGTATGTAAAAAGCAAAGCTGAATGTTGACAGATGTCCCCAGAGAGAAAGAGTGTGATACACTGATGTATAAATGTAAAGTAAAACAAAGATTAAAAACATTTAATCAGTCATTAACACAAGGAATATGATGGAACAATTAAATAAAGCAAAACTTTATAGGTCAGACGATGGCGATACAATCTTTATGCCTGAAATTGAAACTTGACTCATAAAACAAATTTTAGGCAAAATATAAAAAATAAAACAAACTAGTGACCTTTACCTTAAAATGATCAACTAAAAAGATGGTGCAAGAAACAAACCCAAAACATATATATGTGGGATAGCTATAGTTAAGTGGTCTTCTTCTGGCCCCAAATAAACTCTGAACCCTAAAACTTGTTTCTGTAGAGAATGTGATCCAACCTTGATCTAAATAAGCTTTCTTCTTGTATTTACTTTGTTTATTTGGGCCCATACAAGACATACAAGACATCTACATCTTAAAGCTTTAAAAGCAAGGCTTGAGTGTATCTATGTTGAGTGATTTGGACCAGAGCAAACCAAGTATAGGTGTAGTTTTCAAATAATCAAATACCTCTGTTCCTATTGAACCATGTCATGTGGTAACCTTTTTAAAAGGATTTTATTATTACAAACTAGAGGTGGGCGATAAAATAATAGCCCTAAAATAATATCACGATATTTCATGGTATTTTTACGATAACGATATTATTGGTGATATGAAAAAACATTCAATTAAAATATAAATATTTCAAGAATACCCTCCTGCAACAAAATTAAAATTTTACAAAATTTTAATTTTGCATACAATATGATATGGCACACCCCCAACTGAGATATTAAAAAATACAACAATTTTCATCAGATTGTAACAGAAGTCAATGATCCAGAATGTCATGATACTAATAATGCACTCCATATATCTCCATTAGAGCTTAGATTGTCTACCCGAACCCGACCTGACCCGAGGCCCGACCCGAAATCGGGACTGTTCGGGCCGAGATTTCCCACCACATTCCACGGCCGGGTCGGGCTCCAGAAAATAGATGTAGGCATCTGTTTTTTAATTATATTTTTATTTTTAATTAAAGTCATTGTGTGATAGTCACAATGTTGCTAAGTAACCAATTATTATTGTTAACGAAAACGAACCAAATAACGAAAACAGTGAAAAAACGAATTTATTTATAAGCTCTGTTTTCACTCCCGCAGTTCTACAGTGGGGGGTGTTGTGCCAATTCTGTCCGCGAAGCGGGAGTCGGATTCAGCAGGGAGTCGGATTCGGCACAACAGTGGCACCTCGCGGTCTGCGGTGTTAGTTGTAAGCACTCGCGCTAGCCACAAAATACGACAGAAAAGACCGAGAAACTGCAGAATTATGTATGGGATTAGAATACGAGCACGAGGAGATAAAAGAGAAACAGGAGATACAGTATGGTGATAACCTTTACCTGTGAGTAGCTCACTTGCAGCACTGTGTGTAGCTGTTCTTAAAAATCATTTTAATTAAATAATAGTTCTATGCTTCTATGTTTCAGTGTTAATTAACATAATTCCGATCATATTTCGCTCATTCAAACAGCCCAAAAACAGACAGTTTATGGGGCAGGGCGGGCTTATAATGACAGTTTATGGTTCGGGTTGGGTCGGGCTCGGGCAGAACGTGCACGGGCTCGGGCTGGGTCGGGTCGGATTTTTTGAGCCCGATCTAACCTCTAATCTCCATATATATCCAGAACTGAAGTAAAATCAATGATATCGGACATATAAAATCTGCCTCTAGTAGATATATAAGGGGAAATGAGAACAGAATTTTACTTTCACTAAAAACAGCAAAAAAAGTAGTACCCTGGTGTGATAATTAGTGGTAGGTGATATGGCACCAGCACCAGGTCTGAGATAAACACACTTAAGGTTATGAAGAACAAAAAGATCTTCTCCACTGTGAAGTGCAGGTGATTATGGTGTTGTTTGCTGAAAGATCTGTAATGTTGTGGAGATATCTTAATTCCAAAGGCCCTGGGAATCTTGTTAGGATGCGCGGTCTCACAGACATTTTCAAATACCAGGAGATTTTACATCAAAGCTAGCTTCTTCTTCCAGGACTAGATTTGATCTTACCATGAAAAGAAAAGGGAAAAAAAAACAATCCCCACAAGAACTGGTTCACTGACCACAGAACGGAGCTTTGCAGAGGTCCAGTCTCTTGACCTAAACTGTTTTGAAAAGCTGTGGACTGAGATTAAGAGCACTCACACTCTGATGCATCTTGGGTCTTGGACTTTCTTCTGGAGGAACGGTCTGAGATGCATTCTGTTTCTTCTCTCTCTTCATCCAGCATCAAGCTTTAGAAGCCCTGTCGTGATGTTATCTCTTGTTGAAGAGAGAAAATGTGGCCTTTTTTCATCAGTCTTTCCTCCTTTTTTGTCTTTCTGTATTCCTCTCTTCTTTTATATTCTCCCCTGAATTCTGCATTCAGTGTATCGCTCCCTTCATGCTGCTGCTAATCCATAATTCAGAGGCGCGAGATGGGGTCTCCCAGGCCTAGATCAAACGAACTGATGATCTCGATGGGGCCCAGGTGTGTAAGAGACACAGTGTGTGAATGCATTCGAGGGAAGAACACCCAACATTTTCTCATGAACAAAAACAATTATCCATGCTGTCTGCCAGCTCATGAAATCTACTACATAAACAAGATTGCTTGCTTGTTGCGATTACACAATTAAATAATGGCTGCATGTTTCTGTCAGTGTTGAACAAGAGGAAGACTTCTGTCCCAATCCCACACACATGACTCAGGTGGAGATCATTACGCTGCTGCTAAAAGGTGCATTAAAATGGACTTTTATCAGACCGAGAAATATTAAATATCTCAGGAGTTATCACTGTCACTTTGCTAGAAATTCACTTGCAAATATATAATCTTTTAAATGCCATTTTAAAATTACGAATGTATGTATAATGAGGAGTCTCATTTATGTTGATCTATGCTAACAAAAAGAAGACAAAAAAAAAATCAATAAAACACATTGTGGTTACACTTTAAAAAGACTGAATGACTTATTAGTACCTTTAATGGATTTATGAACAGATATGTTGAGGCATTGTGAAATCTCTCTATGTAAGGTCACATACTTATGCTTTATAATATGCTATGTATATCATTGTAAGTACTTTTGATTGTGATGTTATACAAGCTTATGACAGTCATTATATGGTCCTATGTCAGTGATCCACAGTATATATGTATACCTCACCTCACTGGTGAATATAAATAATGGTAATTATTATACACACTTTAGTGATCCGTTGCCAGGTACGGATAATTTTTGCTGAACTGGGGAAATCTGCTTTTAAGTTACTGAAACTGGAATTCACTAAAATACACTTCAACTACCCTCAGACAGTCTGTACATGCTTTACATAATATGAATTATTATTATTATTATTTGTTAGCATTGTTTGTTTAATTTTAGCTGTATATTTTAATAGTATTATTTTTTTATAATTATTAATAGTTGGTTTTAGCTCTGCTTAAGTTTATTTTGATATACTTTATCTTATCATTTCAAATTATGTTGTTTCTTAGACCTATTTTTATTGTTCATATATTAACTTCTTATCCTATCTTCATTTTTTTTAATTAAAGCTTATTTTTTATTTATATTTCTTTGCATTAGTTTGTATTAATTTTCCCAAATTAATTTATTGTTTATATATATTAAGTGTTTATTTTTTTTCCTTTTTTTCTCTGTTGTTTTTACTTAAGATTATTTAATTTAATTTTATTTTTTTATTTATTTTTAAGATGCATTGAAAATGAGGGTCACCATTAATGTGTGTTCGAGTCAAAACAAAGTTTGAATAATTGATTTAATGATGTCATATGTTGAATTTTAAAAACATGATTCATATGAAGTGTTAATTAAATTATTTTTCTTTGGTAAAATAAAAAGTATATAAAACTTTTATATTTATATTTTATCAAATATCATAAAAAAATAATTAAATATATTTTAGTCCATTATGTAGATATAAATAAATCCATTATCTGTATTATTTATGCAATGATACATTGTAGGAGCATCTAAAATTACATGTACATGTGTCTATATGTACATGTAATAAACCTTTATTTTCTTTTTTAATTTTCAAAATGTACTTTTTAATTGTCATATTGACCACTAAATAAAAAAAACTGTGCTAGCATTGTTATAGTCTTCAGTATTACTATAAACTATACTGTATGAAAATGTGGCGGTATTCAACCTAATTTTACAGACAAATGCTGCAAATTAAGTTACAAATACAGTGACAAGAACTAGAGATTGGAAAATGATTCAGTGTATGCCCCACTCTATCGGAGAAGTCCGAGTTTCAATGGATGTTTCTCCAGCAGAGCTGCAGAATTATGTCATATAGGAGATGATGAATATAATTTGGTAGAGAAAGTGATCCTTTTCTTCTCTCTAATCTATTGTAATTTTGCTCTGATCAGGATAACTGCTGCGCCTCCACAATACAATCTGTAGTGTTGAAAGGGCTTGAACAATGTTGAATTGACTTTCATTTAAACTCATTCTGTGGTGATTTTACTCAAAAGACCTAAAATTGTAAATTATAGGTAGGTAAATAATATACAACAACACCCCAGAATTCCTCAACATACATCTACAAGTCCAAAGATAAGCCATGTCTGTGTATAAACTCTTTTAAAATGTTATTTACTCCATCTGACATTGAGCCTAACCTAAGTAGAGCCCTAGTTCCAGGCCTAGGCTTAACTATGTACATAACCAAACCTACCCTACGCTTAACTTTTTCTATCTTTTCACTATTAATGTTTTGGTCACATAGCGCTAACCTTACCTTAATCACCAAACCTAACCCTAACCAAATACTATCTAGTTACTATTTAGGCTTTGGGTCACATAGCACTTTTACCAAAACAGAACAATCCAACCTACCATCACTGGAGATCCATGGTAAGGTATGCTCAGTTCGGGTTCTTTTTGGGGACTTTTACACATACTGTGGTGGAGATGGACAATATTGTAAAAAAAAAAAAAACTCAATATTCTTCAAATATATAAGCAATTCTTGATTTTATTTAGTTTTATTCAGCTTGTTCTTGTTTATTTGTTGATGCACAGAAACAAACAGGACCATTTAGATCTATAAAACATGCTATTTTCCTCTTCCAATAAAACCAAAATAAGAACAATAGTTTAATTAAGCCCATTTTTGTTTTAGAATATCAAGTAACTTTCTTCAGATTTACAGTCAGGTGTAAACATAACCTCCTTAAGCTAAGGGAAAGCACAAAATATGAAAATATAAATATATCTGCCACATAAAAGAGATGTACTGAGATGCCCTCTGGCATGTTCTATATGTAAAGATGTGCAATCTTAATTATCCCATTATCCCATTCACACAATCCTGCAGTGCTGGGTAAAATTACTGGTTCACAATGTTTGGCAACATCCTTCTTTAAAGACACTGTTTTAGAGTGTTCTCTCCATTTACACTGTTTTAGAATAGAGGTTTTCATATTTGGACCTTGAATCCAGTTTCTAGTCCTGGACTCTGTAATCTTTGGTAGGTGTGACACTGCTTAGCCAATACTTTGAGAATAAGATTGAAGACTGAAGGCCCTGTTTTAGGGATCTATAGAACACCAGTCATTTGCTGATAGCGCAGCTGGATTTAGGGCATGTCCGTGTGTCTTTGGTATTGTTAGGGCACAAAAAATACGCCTTGTGTGACTGAAAACATGAAATAAACCATTCAGTGTGCCAGTTATCATTCCTTTTAAGAGCCACGTGAGTTCTGACTTTGGCACGTTTGTATCTGAACAGTACGGTGCTTTGTGCGTCTCAACGGAGGATACTGACTGGATCATGCTGTGAAGTAACTCCAGCAGCTCATTTAAGGGAACAGCAATGTTATTCTACTCTATATTCTGTTTGTTGTTAAGATAAAAGTTGGGTTTGTGCTCTGTAGCGCACCTGTTGGAATGGACTCTGACGACTGACTGTCTAGGTTTATTTCAGTCAATGGCGCAGCTGTGTTTTCCACCACCAAAATAGCAATACCACCACACCCACCAGTGTAGATGTATTCCTAAACTCTGAGGTTATTTTAACAATGAAGGCTCACGACATGAAAATAGACTGTTGACGGGATGTAAGGTAGCAAACGAAAGGCCTCACAATATGCCTTGCGCAGGGAGTACGATAGGGCCCTAAAAACTCTGTGTGGATTTAGGTCCACGTTCACACTGATCTCTAACACGGTTTTCCAATCCTGGTCCTGGTCATTTCCTATGCAGGGTTTAGCTCTAACACTAGCTCTATTACCTATTACATTTGGCAGACGCTTTTGTCCAAAGCGACTTACAATAGTCATGTACATAGATTAAAAGAAGTTTAAGGTAGAAAACATTTTTAGACAGGGCCTAAAGGAGGTCAAAGGGAAATAATGGGATAGAGGAGGAAAGGAGGGGAAGAAGGAAATGAGGTTAGAGTAATTAGTTTGTTAGAGGTTTTAGGAGAGTAAGTGCTTTTTGAAGAGCTCTGTCTTCAGGAGTTTCTTAAAGAATAAAGAGTAACCCTGATCCAAGCAATGAAGGCCACTAGATGCTCCTAAAGATCTACTAAAGAAGAGCTACTGTAGCTTGATGTGATGTGTCTAAACTCTCTAGGGTGGTATCTCCAGCCAGATGGCAACAGCTGAAAATGAGCACTGTTGACAAACATTGGACATCCATTCTAGATTCTTCTGTGGCGATAAGGAAACTAAAGGCTGCTTTATGGTGATGGTCATGAAATACAGTGACAAGTAGGCACCCAGTGTTCCTTAATGCTGCTCTTAATGACCAAGCCTTTATGGTCAGACGACGTTTGCGGGCAGTTTGTATTCTTGCATTTGACACGCCATGTGCCCTGCCATGTGTTTGGCAGCAGGCCAGTTATATATGAATGTGAATGGGGAAGAGTATGCAGCATGCTATGCATATGTTTTATTGTACCATAATGCAAAGTATAGTACCTGAGGGAGGTGGGGGTGGGGGGGTTAATGGTGCATGCATCACACATCACACACCTACAGTGTTGGGCTTTCCTTCCAGTACATCCAGCTCCGGTCCCAATATTGCAATACTGACCACAGCGCCATTAATAAAACATATTCTCCAGGTGTTTCTGTCTTAGTATAAAAAAGACATACATATTACTCATAGGTTACACATATTCCATATGGTTGAGCTGACTGATGTTAATTATGTCTCTGAAGGCACAGGCACCACATTAGCGCATTGTACATGTACCATAATTGAAACTCATGGGTCCATCCCCCTATACTGCACTGTGTTCATCAAAGGAACTATAGCAGAGCTTAATGTTGCCTCCTCCACTGCTGAGATTCTCAGCCTGGGATTCAATTTACTCTACAGGAGATGGGGATTTAACGAAAATACATTTTGCGAAGCCTAATTTATTTTAGCATTTGTGTTTTAAATCCATTAATATCTGAATGCTATAGAATTGGCCTTCTTGGCGCGCAAATGAATACAAAGCGCCGCTGCTGCTGCTACAATGGCTGGATACTTCAATGAAGAAAAATCTGTACGCTAATGCACTCCTACGGTCTGTAGGCTTGGTAGAATTCAGCTACAGAGAAGTAGTGTGTGTGTGTGTGTGAGTATGTTGACAGAGGGTTCTAGGAAATGAGCGCATGTAAGCCTGTAATTGTGTGCATGTGAAAATATAGTACAGTACCAGTCATACGTTTGGACACACCTTAAATTCAGCATTTCTTTTTATAATGTGGGTAACACTTAACTTGGATGGTCCATTTGATGGCCTCTTTGATGCTCAACTGACATTCAGCTAACATTCAACTACTTGTCTATTAAATGCAAATGAACTAAAAGGTGAAAGTAAATGATTCTCTGTTGAATATAACCCTACATTCAACTCTAACCCAAACGCTTATCTTAATATTTTAGAATTGGGATTAGGGTTATATATTAAGTTTAGGTTAAGTTTAGGGTTAGGGTTAGGTGTAGGGTTAGATTTTAGGGTTGATTAAGGGTTAAGGTTAGGGTTATATTTTAAGTTTAGGTTAAGGTTAGGGTAAGGGTTAGGTGTAGGGTTAGATTTTAGGGTTGATTAAGGGTTAAGGTTAGGGTTAGATTTTAAGTTTAGGTTAAGGTTAGGGTAAGGGTTAGGTGTAGGGTTAGATTTTATGGTTGATTAAGGGTTAAGGTTAGGGTTAGGTGTAGGGTTAGATTTTAGGGTTGATTAAGGGTTAAGGTTAGGGTTAGGTGTAGGGTTAGATTTTAGGGTTGATTAAGGGTTAAGGTTAGGGTTAGGTGTAGGATTTTGAATCATTTACATTCAACATAGGGTTAAGTTAAACTTAATGGACATTCAATTCAGGGTTAGTTGAATGTCAGTTGAGCATCAACAAGGCCATAAAATGGACCATCTAAGTAAAGTGTTACCATAATTTTTATTATATAAAATGTACTGCATTGTAGATGAATAATAAAATCATTCAGACTATAAAGAAAAATACATTGAATCATTTAGAAACCATAACGTGTTAAACAATCAGAATATGGTTTATATTATAGATTCATGTAAAGTAGGCACCTTTTACTTAGATGACAGGTTCAGTTAACAGCTGTGCTGAACTTGTCGAGAGTTAATGACTTGAATTTCTTGCTCTCTTAATGTGTTTGAGAGCATCAGTTGTAAAGTTGTGAAGAGGTTGGAAGAGTTGGTATACAGTGAATAGACCTATTTGAATAATATTTTAATCTATATTATGGCAAGAACTACTCAACTTAATAAAGAATAAAAAAAAATAGCAATGAAGGTCAGTTAATCTAAAAATAGTCAAGAACTTTGAAAGTGTTCTTGAGTACAGTCACAAAGACCATCAAACAGGTTATGATGAAACTGGCTCTCATCAGGATCCACCCCAGGAAAGGAAGACCAAGAGTTCCCTCTGTTGCACAGGATAAGTTAACTAGAGTTACCAGCCTCAGAAACCACAAGGTAACAGAACCCCAGATAAGACTATTATGGTTTGTTTAACACTTTTAACTTACTACATGATTCCTTATGTGTTCCTTCATAGTCTGAATGACTTCAATATTCATTTACAATGTGTGTGGGTCTGTGTTTACATTTGATTAGAGTCATTATTTCATTTATTGTGAAGCATTTGTCTCAGCATTCCACAGAGATCCACAGAGTACATTTCCACAATCATCTGCACAGCTGGACATCTGTCAATAGGCTGACAAAGGGCCTACTGCTGTTTCTGCTCTGATTCTTAAATAGCCTGCTGTTCTGTAACTGTATATTGTACATGGAGGGCAGCAGAATCTAGTTAGCATAATAATGTGGATGAGCAGCAACAATACAAGTTTAGATTTTTATGTTTTGCCCAGTGACTTGTCATTAACTATAAGTGAGTAATCCAGCTCAGAAAAAAAACTGTTAACATTGTAGCTAACCTGCTCACAACCTGCTGAGGCCAGAGGCTCTTAGCATCAACTGTTAGTATCAAAACTAAACTGTGATTTTAGATGCAATAGCTCAGGTACAGAGTAACATATAGTACAGTAATCATATGCATTTCATACCAAACAACAATACTTACTCCACCCTACCAGCATGGTGCCCTCAACCTTTTTTTAAGATCCAAATTAAATCCAATAGCAGCAACCAAACCATTCATTATATTATTACTAATGTTAAGTCTAAATGTCCTTTAAACCATATTGATCTTTATTGAAGTATTGAGATGTTAAACATATTTAGTATGCAATTTAAATTTTTAATTGTACTTTTGTACAATTACTCAAGTGCAGTCACAAAAACCATCAAAAAGGTTATGATGAAACTGGCTCTCATCAGGTCCACCCCAGGAATGGAAGACCAAGAGTTACCTCTGCTGCACAGGATAAGTTCATCAGAGTTACCAGCCTCAGAAACCAAAGTTAACAGCATCCCAATATATATTTTTATATATTTTTTGGCTTTTTATCTGTGAAGAAAATGCTTTTAGGCTATTAAAACGTGCAAAAATGTAAAAGAAAAAGAAAACCTGCAAAAAATGTTTTTGATCTTCTGCCAAATGTTTCAGTTTCTTTGTTTTTGGCTAGAAAATAATTTCTGTGCATCTTTTATATGTTTTATTAAAAGTGCTATTATATATATATCAAAATACTGATATATATATATGTATATATATATATATATTAGTGACAGATATGTGATATTTTTACCCACATATGCAACATATTATATGCACAGCTTATGCACATTATAATTAAAATTTAAAATGCATAATAAACATAGATATAATGTGCTATACATTTTTATAAATATTTATTGCCATGTTTAGAAAGCCTTATGAACGCATTATAATGTGAGTATGAGAATGAGTAAATTTATATATTCTAATAGACATGGAATTCATACAAAGTGTTACCAACATTTTATCACATAATATTTTTTTTTCTTTGTATTAAATTCCTAAAGGTTTTTTTTTTTTTTTCCAGGTTTTAATGAAAAATGATAGATTTTCAGTGTGTTTTCAGACTGTTGGGTTCAACTATAAACATAAATGGGTTAAAAACAGATAGCAAATCACTGCTTAACTCTCTGTTCTTTACCTGGCTGATATTTAAACGTTAACATCTTGTACAGGTGTAAAGTGCATGTGCACATTTTAAGAGGTAAAATCGCACAAATGTGTTTTCCAGTGCAGTCATGGGATAATTAGCAGCTGTAAACGTGGCCTGTCTGAGAGTCTCTTCAGAGATGAATGTGGACTCACACTGCTAAGCTGTCGTCGCGGGTGTTCAAATTGCCTGTTTGCTTGAATTACCTCCGTGAAGTGTGGCGTTCGGCGCTCCGTTCACCCACCCTGCAAAATGCCACATCTGTGTTTGATTACAGGTTTCTAGTTTGCTGTTTTACTGTAGGTCTAGGGAGGAAAAAAAAAGTTGGAAGAGAAGAAGATGTGAGTTAGGGGTGGGGGAGGTGTCGCGTTCAGCGCTGTCACGTTGTCACATTTCATTCAGGTGCTGTCTATTGTCTCACGCGGAGTTTGGTGTAATTGAAAGTGACACAGACACTAAAAATGGGTCCCGAATGGGGAGGCCTGCAGAGTCAAACTTCTGCTTAAGAAAGCGAGGGGGAAGAAAAATCACTGGATGTGTCTCATTAAATGTTTCAGCAGGGCCAGAACAGGCAGATCGGGGAGCCGGTGGGCTCTGATCTCTCCTCCGCTTGCTGTTCTTTATCCCGACTCACAACCCAGCAAAGAGAGTCACTGCGTGTCTTCACCTCCAGACACTCCCAGAGCCTTCAAAATGGCAACTACCTGTCTCTGACTGCAAAAAGGAAGACACTAGAGGTAGTGTCTGTGAGGCAGGTGTTAATAATATAATTCAGATAAAACAGACTCTTTTATTTATTTACTAACACTTGACCTATTCTTACTGCTCTCACTATGGAATTCTAATTCAAACTTCAAAAACCCTATTTTAATTACACAACTTACAGTATTGTGCAAATGTTTTAGGCACCTATGGGAATTGTTCGTAAAGAATAAGTGTCTTATCTGTGAAGTAAGTGTTTATTAGCTCAGTAAAACACAATAGCTCAGCATTACAATAAATACAAACAACAGTTTTACAATAAGCAGAGCTTTTACAGTCCTGTTTTCTTTAAAACATCTCATAATCTCTCCTCCTCATCTGAGTTTAATAGTAATGAGTTATTTCTAGTTCTCATCATATCATATCACCTGGTTTGGTAAATTAGTAAATGTGGTAAATCAGGTGAGCTGCTGTCGGAACTGAACGTATATATATATATATATATATATATATATATATATATATATATATATATATATATATATATATATGCAGGCTGAGGAGCATCCAGGAGAAATCTGGAACTACACTTTGTTCTTCAGCTTGGCTCACAGTACTTAGTTAGAAATGAGAATTCCTTGTTACATTTTACTGTATGCATGTTGTTTTTGCATCTGTTCAATTCATACAGTATGTGGTGCTTTTTCCAGGTAAAAACACTCATATTGCTGAGATAAATGGATTAGTGTAATTTGCTTTGGTGTCTAAAACTGTTGCACAGTACTGTATATACTAGTGCCTAAACTAGATACTAGTATATTAGATACTAGTGTGTCTCAAAAAAATTGAATATCATTAAAAAGTAACTTTGTTTTTTAGTAATTCAAAGTGTGAAACCTCCTTGCCGGTGTATGACCCTCGGACTGTTATTAGTTTATAGTATGTACTCTCTCTCTTGCTGCTGTTCACTGGTTTTGACCCTGCTGGTTCTGACTAACCCTTGTACTCCCCATTGTGACAATAATCCTGTTTTATTGTATCTGCGCACATGTCTGAGATCTGCCTTGCCATGACACTTTAAATATGTTCATATAAGTAATAAGAAAACTTGGGAAAACCAAAAAACATACAGGAATAGATTCTATGCATTTTACATTCTAAGAAATCTAAGTAGGGAAATTGGCATGTTTTTATCATATCATTGAATTTTTTAACCAATGGAATTGATTAGAGCTTAGGGGAGGGGAGGCTGAATGCAGGCCTAATGTAATAAAACAGTAGTATAGTTATATTTAAAGGTCTCCTTCCACTAAAATCCACTTTTCTTGTTCTTTGTGAAGTACAATAGGTCTCTCTAAATTGTATATGTATGCTGCATATGAAACTCTTCTTCAACCTCTATTGTCTGCATTGTCTGATCAGGAGTCGATCAGGAAAAGCACCGTGGCTACGTCGAGTTCATGGCCTCGCCCACCTTGGCTCAGGACCGCCCACAGACAGAGCCAAAGCTGGGCTGCAGCAGACTCAACACTGTCTCCTAAAAACTGAGCTAGTTAGTGTTAGGTATCTTGTGTAAGTAACTAAATGTTTAAATCGGATCTCCGGTGGATTCTGCGTTTTTACCAAGCAATACATATACACTAGGGAAGCACGGTTTTAAAGGTAGCAGAACTCGACAAAACACCAGTCAAAGAGGGTGTGGTGTGAATCAGTAAATTACTTAAACTGCAGCTTGATGATATAACCCATAACCCATATAACACCCAGACAGAATTACAAGATTCAGATTGCAATACTATTCAGGAGGAATAGAAAGGTTATGATTGAGAATTAAGTCTGGTATTGGCAATATTTACTGCGCTATATTGAGCTACAGATACAGAAATAACATCTCTCACTATGGTAAAATGCTTTTATTGCTAATTAAAGATTTCTTAAGAAGCTCTGGAAATGCATCAGCTGTCAGTGTTTTGCCAGTGTTGCCTGCTTTCCTTTACAGATCGAGCAGGTTTTTGATAGAATGTGAAAATACTAAGAAGACTCTAAGAAAACCTCTTTTTTTTATGTGTGCTTTACAACACAGGCTTTACATCCGGTTCTTTCAGTGGCCATTGTATTCCATGAAAGGGCTTGAGTGACTAATGCATATGAGGGTAATTATGTACCTGAGGATAAAAGAAAAAGCTAAATCTTGTAGCTATTTTAGGTATGGCTCTAGGGTCCTCTATCCATTCGTTGTATATGAACCTGGTAGAAACTGTGTCTGTATAGATGTGATGGTGAAAGATAATTCATAAATCCTGATATGGTCATGTTTTTTTTTTTTTTTTTCTTTTTTTCTTTTTTTTTTTCTTGTTTTTTGTCTTTAATCCTCTTGGTATTACTGGCTGTAGAGCTCACAGTGAAAATTCAATTCTATTCATCTTCGGACTTGTTAGACATGCCCCGCCATCATATTCAGTACCGGCAGACAGCCGAGATGAAAGCGCAGTCATGCCAATTGCATACTGCAATACTTGATTTGTAGACCCCATGCTCTGCCGGATGTTAATCAGACTCAGTGCGGCAGTAGATGCCCCACTCATGACTCAAAATCTCCGAGCACTCACACAGGGAGTAATTATGAAAGAAACATTACCAGACACATTTATTCCTGGAAATGTTTCACAGGCAATCACAGGTCCCCTGATGTCCATTACTCAACTAATGCCAGTTGCTTATGCAGCCAGATATGCAGATCTTACCTTTAAGAGAGGTTGGAGTGTCTGTGGGTGGCTAAGATGTAGGTCTCGTAGTATTATACTTGCAGGAAGTATTTAACGTAGATAGCAACTCAATCTCAGCTAAGCCGTAATGACTGCTGTTGGAAAAGGGTCAGTACAAACGGCCGGGCGAAATTATATCCTTTAATGCAGCTCGTTTCCTGGTTCCACAGAAATTATGGTTCTGGAATAGGTTAAAAAATATAATCAATTAAACGATGTAAAGAGCAGGACAGTGGAGTGTGACATGTTGACACTCATGTCACCTCAGGTTTGCTGTGAATGCAAATCACTAATATATAAAATATATAAGGGTGATTTGGCACGTAGACTATATTGAAATATATATCTGCTCACTTGCATTGCGTTTGGTTGGATAACCAGGCTTGGTTGGAGCTGCATGGCCATGAAAACTCATTTCATGAAGCTCTTTGTGCTCTACTGTTCTTGAGCTAATCTGAAGGCCACATGAAGTTTGAAGGTCTGTAGTGTTTGCCTCTGACAAAAGTTGACAAAGAAAGTTTCGTTTGCAGTGGAAGTTATTGGAACTTGAGCTCAATGATTTAGATGGGTAGGTGAATACTTTTGACAAAATAAACACTTAGATGCAGAACAAACAACCACTGGGCCGTTTAACCTGCTTTATTGCCCAATAACTACAGACATGAACAAGAGATATTTCTGCAGTTGCCTCACGTTAAACTGCACATAACTATGCACGAAATCACCTTTTCTTCCTGTATTTACTTTCTAGCTCTTACCCCAGACAGGTTTAACCAATAAGCAGAAAGAACATTCTTATGTGGTTTCTTGTGTTGCAAACCAACTAAAGGTGTGAAAACACCTTAAGATGTAGGCTGTAGGTTAACTGTAGGTTAGGTTGCATGTTGTGGAACTGCACTTCGTTGGGCTAAATGCTAATGCTAGGTGACCAAAGCAAGCGCTGATGCTGTTTTTTGGCATACTGGTTCACTTGATGAAAGGTAAAACTGTGCTTCATTTTGTGTTTCAATCAAAATAATAACTACATTTAGAATTTTTGCCTCATTAATGCTTGTTCAATCATTACAAAACAAATAAAAATTGCGTTCTTTGGCCTTAAAAGCCTTGTGTGCCCTTATTTAAATATATTTTGCAAACAATATTTTCAGAGAAACCTTTATCAGTGCATTTATTAGTTTGAACAACATTTTTTAGTTTGAGCAACATTTTTTTTTTTACTATGCCATAGAGGATGTCAAGTTTGCAGGATGAATCAGATTGGCTGGTTTAATGGCCATGATCGTAAACTATACACATAATACAGAAGCATATATATAAAATAGCAAATAATGCAGACAAGGGATAGTCTGAGAAAAAAAAAACAGGACACAAACAATCGTCAAAACCAGATAAAGAACTAACAAAGCTACCAGGACCAAAAGGGCAAAAAGATAAATATAGAGAGAGAGAGTAAACCAGTAAACAAAAAGAGATCATACACAGAGTAACAAAAAAATGATAGGAAACTCTCTGGTACACAAGCATAGATGTGTGTTGGCAATACTTCGCAACAATGCAGTGAAACAAAGGGGTATTTAAACAAAGCTAATTGACTAGAAATAGGTAAACATGATGATCAGTAGTCAAGTGACTGGCAGAGCAAGAAATTCTTAACTTTTTTGGTCCCTTAAAGATTTAAAAATTAATATTTTGTATAATATCTTTAAGAGTAAAAACTTTTTTGAAGATGTAAAGATTCTGTAGATTCTGTTTTTCCTTTGAACCAAGTTAAGAATGATTCAAGATATATATATATTTTTTTGTAAAATGTACTGTGCTTGGCAGTGTCCTACTTTAGTCTTTCCATTTTAGTGCAAGTGTAAATGGACAATCACTCTCATTAAAATATTCGGGAGGAAAAGAAGTCAGGTCGTGCCCAGGCGTTTAAGCCATGCATGTCATTTATTAGACGGCACCGAGTGAGCAACAGCATTGCTCTTTGAGGGACCCTACTGTTCCCAGCAGGTGCTCACAGGGAGCCACTCTTCCATGTAAGTGAGTCATTATCAATGTTAAAGCTCGCTGATAGTGTAGGAGCGAAGCTGTAATACGACACAAGATCCCCTCGCTATCTGCTAGCTCTAGCATTAGCTGCCGGCAGAGACAGATTTTCTCGGATTGGAAATGGTGCTGCCTGTGCACAGTAACTTTATATGGCATTACTGCGAGCCTGGAAATGGAATAACCAAACACACACACACACACACACACACACACAGGCACAGACACACATCCAGACACACAGTTTATCATATCAAAAAACTGCAGCTGTAACATGTTTGTTTATGCCTATGACACCATTCGATTACATCAGCGCAGACACTGAAATTGCCCTGTATTTTTTCATTCCCTGCCTGCATCTATTTAAATTTGACTTGTCACGCTCCAAATGCTGCCACTGTCAAAATAGCGACAAGCCGGGCGAAGACTTGATGTGAAAATAAATATATAACAGACCAAGTTGAATGTGGTCAGCAAAAGCTGTTTCTATCCCCCACCTAAAAGTTATTAGATGCAGGGAATTTGGAAAGCGGGGCTGGGATTAGGCTGTGGATGTGCTTTTTTTTTTCCTCCACACCCCCCTCCCTCCGCACCTCACCACCGGCGAGCAGGTGGTAGCACAGCCTCGGGAATGTAATAGCATAGTGCATTGTGGGAGGCGGTGGTGAGAATGTGGAAGGTGCTTATGTGTGAAGGTAGTTGTGCTTCTCTGGATATCAGTTCTGCTCTTATCTGCTGTAATATACTCCTGCGGAACATGGGGAAAGAGTCACGGCACGGCAAGGCGTGGGGAGATAGCTGCTAGCTCAGTGCTAAGACGCTGATGCTAAAGAAAGCCAGCAGAGGCCTGTACTGCTCCCCATCTCCCCAGACTTACTCCAGCCTTTTAGCTTTAAGGCACTCCTTAAAGCTTAAAGGGCTCCTAGAATGTTATTTCTGTGGTATCGCTGAATATTATATTAACAGTGCACAGGTGACATCAACGTCAAACACTGCGTTTTATCCAAAACGGTAAATGAGCCGATAAAAATGGCCGCTTCCAAAACCACAAAACTCTTTAGTAACAGTCTTACATTATATCTCAGCACCTCAAAGCTTCAAAAATCAACTCAGGCTGCTAATATAAGCCTTAGTCAAAAGCTGGCTCAGCAGCTTTTGCATCAGCTTCTTTGGGAGAACATCATGTTCTCACTGAAGAGACTTCTAAATGGGAATATGGTGCATTTCTTCAAAGACAGATTTGTTATACAGCTGAAATGGGAAGAAAGGAGAATAGGAAAAAAAGAATGACTGTGGATTAAAGCTTGAAGACCTGCCCAGCAGGAGTAGGCTACATTCATTTTGTCGGTTGTCAGGCAAACCAAACTCCAGGCCTCTAGAGTGGACCAAAAATGAAAAAAGGGAAAAAGGAAGTAGAAACAAACAAGAGGTAAAGCAAAAAAAAAAAAAAAAAAAAAGGCCAATAGCTGAGTGTGAGTCAGTATCACTGTGGATTAGCCTACAGCTCAGTTACCTGCCCTGAGGGAGTACATGCAGTTTAATGGCTCTCTAATGGACTTTTGTTTAATGGCTTGGGCATGTGTGAAAATGAATAGGAGTAATTGGGGAAAATGAGGGATGAGAAAAGAACAAATAGACGAGTGCAGGTCAGTATGGGTGTGCATTAGACATGGAGGACTTGCACTCTAGTTCTTGCAAGAGTAAGTGGAATTTGGTGGCTGTTGAACAGAGGTGAAATGAATAAATGTATGAATGAATGTATTAGTGAATGAATAAATGAATGATTGAAATTACACTTATATAGCATCTTTCTAGAAATCCAAGGACGCTTTACAATTTTCACATTTTTTCCACACAACCATTCATACTAGGGTTAGCACACAGCGTACTCTCAACCAGAAACAACCATCCACCTGGAGGACTGCATCAGGCACTACAGAATCTACTCAGGACAGAGTGCCTAATACATATCTGGGCACAGTCATACACACATTTACACACACACAAATTTACACATACACACCAGATCAATTTAGAGTATTCAATTTTTCTGGGCAATTTAAAGTATCCATCTTACCTGATCTCCATGTTTTTGGATTGTGGGAGGAAACCGGAGTCCCCAGAGGAAACCCACACAGACACAGGGAGAACATGGAAACTCCACCCTGATAGGGACTTGAACCAAAGACCCCAGTGCTGGGAGGCAAATGTGCTCACAACTAATACACCGTGCAGCCAAGATGGGGATTTGAGGTGTGAAAATGAAAGGAATAAAAAGCAGTAACAAGGGATGAAAGGAAAAAGACTAATTAAAAAGTGATGGTCAGAATGTAGCATCTCTCAATTAAAATACAGTCCAGGGGTACACATGAAAAAAAAAGTTTGGACACACCTCATTTTTTTTTTTCTACATTGTAGGTTAATAATGTGAAGGAAAGCAACTATTGTTCAGCACCTCCAGGAACCTATTCAAGACGTTGAGAAGCTATTCCAGGTGACTCTCCCTCATGAAGACACTGAGATTAAAACAGTGTGCAGATCTGTCCTTAAAGCTTAATGTGGCTAAAATATAAAACAAAATAATTTTTGTTCATTCATCTATAGCTTTTATGTCTTCAGTATTAAAGTTACACTGAAAAAAATTAAATCAAATCAAATCAAATTTATTTGAATAGCGCTTTTTACAACTGGTGTTGGCACAAAGCAGCTTCACAGAAACGTGATCACAGGACAAAGAGTCAGACATAATTTCTATAAAAAGAAAGCAAACACATTGAATGAGGAGAGGTGTGTCCTAACTTTTGCCTGATATTGTATATCAAATAGACTAGATGTTGTAAGTTTAAAACTTGTCAGTCACCATTGTGTCTTATCAGAAAAAGGTCTGTATAACTACAGTACACGTTTGCTGTGTTAAATCTTAAAACAACCCAACATAAACCAGATCTTTTGTTACAGTTTTACCATACTAAATCATTGCAGAAAGCTGCATGAAGAGCATAATAATAGTAAAATAAAGCTCAGCGTTTAGACTTCAAATGAAGCGGCTATTTTTGCATTTTGTAAACACTACAAGCCCCTGGTTACACTGTGATCCCTAGTTGCTCTCTATATTAAACCACACCACATTAAACCACTTACATCTGAATCACTGAAGTATGCATCTAACATATAATTCTCCTTTCCCCTTTAACAACAGGCCAGGCTTCCCCTTCTCTTTCTCAGTTTAACTGTGTGTCGATATAAAGCCACCAGCAAAACCCGAAAGGTTACTGCCAACAATAGCAGTTAAGTACACTTACTGTATGTTGAAAGAGCCACTTTCCCCACAAATGCATTTAAACTGTAAATAAAAAAACTTTAACTTACTACACTATGAAAACAAACACTGCCACTCAGTTTAATAGCTTCCTGTCGGATATCAAAATATCAGGAGTTTCAATAATACATGAATTCCCCTTCATCCATCTCAGCATCAATAGCTTTTGAAGATTCAAACAGTTTCAAGGCAATTATGAGGCATTTCTCAACTTTTGTCAGCTAACGCAACACCTCCACCTCACCCAGCTGCTGTTTTGCTGTTTAAATGCAGCTGTATAATTTATGCACCTTTTGCTTCTGTCGTCAAACGCCGACTGTCGCGGGAAGCGCTGATTGACTCATCACGGCAAGAGACAATGAGCCATTTCCCTCCTGATCACACGAGGATAAAGCTTTCCAATTTAAATGAATAATTCCTAAGCTGATTTTCTCTCTAATCATGAATATGAAAGTGACAAAGATGTTATAATCACGCATGAATCATTCCAAGCTCCATTCTGTCCAAGATGACAGTTCCAATAAGTCCACTGTAAAGACACTATAATATCATGCTCCAGCGTAATATCATAGTGCAGATGCTTATTAAACACTCTGAAAGGTGATTTATTAATTGGCACATTTTTATGTCAAAACATCCTACACTGTGTTTGACTTTGAATTCAATATGGACCTGAAAGGAAATGATATTAAGTGATAGTAAATTGAATTCTACTATAATGCTGATGCATTATATGACTTTGCTGCGTTTAAAAATGAACACACTATCAACACAGCCTGTGCTGAATGATATAATATAGACTTTACTGTTAACACACATGTATGCTACAGAATAAAATGTAATATGGTTACTTTACCCTGTTTATACCTGGTCGTCACACCTGCTTTTGCAGCTTAAGTATCAGGATTATATTTGGATGAGGCAAAACCATTTACAAGCAACATATGCAAGATGCATTTAAAACAGATCTCATCATTTAAACCATTTCAGGGGTGGTCTGAGATGCAGTTGAGCCATGTTATAGCAGTGTAAACACATCCGTACCTCCAGGACACATTTAACAACTAAAACTACAAGTCACATTAGGTCAGGGGTGTCCAAACTACGGCTGTTGTCCTGCTGTTAAGCAGGTTTTTATAATGTGAGTTTCAACGTATGAACACTAGGTGTCAGAAACCAGCCAAAGAGTATAAAAGCGGAGAGGGTGCGCATTTCTAGCGCAGAAAAGCGGGCCAAAGAGTATAAAAGCGGAAAGGGTGCTCATTTCTAGCGCAGAAAAGCGGGCCAAAGAGTATAAAAGCGGAGAGGGTGCGCATTTCTAGCGCAGAAAAGCGGGCCAAAGAGTCTAAAAGCGGAGAGGGTGCGCATTTCTAGCGCAGAAAAGCGGGCCAAAGAGTCTAAAAGCAGAGAGAGTGCGCAGAAAAATGGGGAGACAGTGCGCATTTCTAGCGCAGATAAACGGGCCAAAGAGTCTAAAAGCGGAGAGAGTGCGCATTTCTAGCGCAGAAAAACGGGCCAAAGAGTCTAAAAGCGGAGAGGGTGCGCATTTCTAGCGCAGAAAAATGAGGCCAAAGTGTCTAAAAGCGAAGGGGGTGCGCATTTCTAGCACAGAAAAACAGGCCAAAGAGTCTAAAAGCGGAGAGGGTGCGCATTTCTAGCGCAGAAAAACGGGCCAAAGAGTCTAAAAGCGGAGAGGGTGCGCATTTCTAGCGCAAAAAAACGGGCCAAAGAGTCTAAAAGCGGAGAGAGTGCGCATTTTTTTTGCAGAAAAACGGGGCAAAAGAGTCTAAAAGTTGCCGTAATTAAGGAGTTTAATATTGAGAGACATCATAAAATTAAACATCAATTTGAAAAATCTTAGTTTACACAACACTGTCAAAGATAAAGATAGTAAGTCAAGTAAAATGGTGTGTAAATAAAATAATCAGGAAAATGTATTATTTAAAGTGGCATATTTCATTATTTGTTTTATTACAGAGTCTTTGGCCCGTGACTTAAAATATATTTCTCCTTCTGGCCCCCAACAAAAAAAAAGTTTGGACAGCCCTGCATTAGGTTATAAGGTGTAAACAGGGTCTAAATTTCTGGTTTCTAAGAAACTTTGCAGTTGGATCTATGCAGATGAAATTGGTCACAGTCTAAATCCAGTGCTTATTACCAATGTTAATATAGTTTGTCAAATTCTAAAATAAAGAATTGCACTTAGATACCAAACTAATCTATTTATGGAATATTTGAATCTCCTACTCCTTGCACTATTTTAGAATTTATATATTTTTAATATTTAAGCTAGTAGAACATCATGTGAATGCTCTGTACAGTGCAACTTTTGATTGTTAGAACATTCATTCAATCTGTCTGTCACTCCCGGCGCTTAAGGCAAACTACGATACCCAGAATGCACCACACACTGACATCACACTGCAGCAATACCAGGAAGACAATCACCTGAATATTGATTACACCTGCTCCACCTCCTATTCATACCCCCTCATATCACACACTCTTTGCTGAGTATTTAAGGATTTGCCTCATACAAAGCGTTTCCCTTGCCTGTATTAACTCTCTTATATCCAACCTTGTTTTTTTTGTTGTTTTTTTTTCCGTCCCTGATTTTTGCCTGCCCTTACCAATTCTGACTACTCTTGTTGTACCCACTATCTTATTTATTAAATCACTTTATTTGCATCTGTGCATATATTGAATAGACTTTAAATGATAAAATTGCGTTCCTTTTGAAAATATGTCTACCAAAAGTGAAAAATCAGTGGGATTATCACACTTTATCAGTATCGATTTTATTGGTTTTTTTTTATTATACTTTTAGCTGTGGGACCATTGTTTTATGTCCAATCTGGAGCCATTTAAAACATTGATAAATGTTCTCTCACCATTCTCTTGTAGCTGTAAATGCATCTTAGATCACCTTTTAAAGTTGTTTAAATAATTGTATTTGTTTGTATCTGTTTTAAAAGAATTTTGGTGGTATTTACACTTGCACTTATCCAGATTAAAATCCTGATACTCAAGACATGTGACATGTCCAGGTGTAAACAGAGTCATATTCCAGTTCAGGATGGATATATTTTAAGCTGGAAAGTCATCAATGTTCTGTCACTCTTGTCCAGCCTAGCAACAGTTGCTGTGAAAAGGCAGGTGGAGCAGGGATACATTATCAGTCTCACAGTGTTACGATATTTAAAATGGAGGAGGGATACGTTATCAGTCTCACAGTGGTGTGATATTTAAGGTGGAGCAGAGATACGTTATCAGTCTCTCAGTGGTGTGATATTTAAGGGGGAGCAGGGATACGTTATCAGTCTCACAGTCTTGCAATATTTAAGGTGGAGCAGGCATACGTTATCAGTCTCACAGTGTTACGATATTTAAAATGGAGGAGGGATACGTTATCAGTCTCACAGTGTTGAGATATTTAAGGTGGAGCAGGGATACATTATCAGTATCTCATTGTTGAGATATTTAAGGTGGAACAGGGATGCGTTATCAGTCTCTCAGTGTTGAGATATTTAAGGTGGAGCAGGGATACGTTATCAGTCTCACAGTGTTGAGATATTTAAGGTGGAGCAGGGATACATTATCAGTATCTCGTTGTTGAGATATTTAAGGTGGAACAGGGATGCGTTATCAGTCTCTCAGTGATGAGATATTTAAGGTGGAGCAGGGATGCGTTATCAGTCTCACAGTGTTGATATATTTAAGGTGGAGAAGGGATACGTTATCAGTCTTCACAGTGTTGAGATATTTAAAGTGGAGCAGGGATACGTTATCAGTCTTCACAGTGTTGAGATATTTAAGGTAGAACAGGGATACGTTATCAGTCTCTCAGTGTTACGATATTTAAGTTGGAGAAGGGATACGTTATCAGTCTCACAGTGTTGAGATATTTAAGGTGGAAAAGGGATATGTTATCACTCTCACAGTGTGGAGATATTTAAGGTAGAACAGGGATACTTTATCAGTCTCACAGTGTTGTGATATTTAAGGTGGAGAAGGGATACGTTATCAGTCTCACAGTGTTGAGATATTTAAGGTGGAAAAGGGATATGTTATCACTCTCACAGTGTGGAGATATTTAAGGTAGAACAGGGATACTTTATCAGTCTCACAGTGTTGAGATATTTAAGGTGGAGAAGGGATACGTTATCAGTCTCACAGTGTTGAGATATTTAAGGTGGAAAAGGGATACGTTATCAGTCTTCACAGTGTTGAGATATTTAAGGTGGAGCAGGGATACATTATCAGTCTCACAGTGTTGAGATATTTAAGGTGGAGCAGGGATACGTTATCAGTCTGACAGTGTGGAGATATTTAAGGTGGAGCAGGGATACATTATCAGTCTCACAGTGTTGAGATATTTAAGGTGGAACAGGACTACGTTATCAGTCTCTCAGTGAGGAGATATTAGGATAAATAACTGTAGTCTGGGGAACGGAGAGCGCAGAGAGAGTGTGAGACGCGGGCTCCGCAGGCTCAGCTGGAGAGAGGGAAACAATGTGGGTTAGGTCGTCTCCCATGGCTAGCCTGCAACTTGGAGCTGCGTGGGGATGGCAGGCAGCCAACGTGTTTTCTTCTTCAGCTTTCATTAATTGCGGCATTACTTTCAGTGATTCTCTGTCCCCAAGGCTACCTGGCGTTAGCATATGTGCAGGTGCTGTAGATTCCATATGGCAGTGTGCTGAGTTAGAGAGGGTGAGACAGAGCAAGCAAAAGAGAGAGAGAGAGTGAGAGAGAAAGAGCAAAGTGCCTTGTGTCTTCACTCTTTCTTTTACTGTGTGTTTTTCTTTTTCTTATTTTTTCACCAATGAGTTGTTATTCACTCTCCTGGATTCTTAAATCAGCAATCAATTACATATTTTATTTTTCTTTTAAATTGAAAACAGCAATATTCCCAAGCTGGGAGAGGAAGAATATCCAAATGAATTGTATTAGTGTCCGTGCAATTATTAATATATTCATTTAAATGAATTTTGTAGTTGTCTTTTCGGCTTTTTGAATTTAAGTTATATATACACACTATATAAGGTGCATTGAATAATAAGTGTTATATTATTTATAACACTGCACTTCAGTAGAGTGGCTTTACTGCTCCTTACCACCTGACTGGTAGAATTCGTACATAAGGCGCACCTGATTATAAGGCACACTGACGATTTTTGGGAAAACGAAAGGATAAAGTGCAAAAAATACGGTATGTAGTGTAAGTGCTCGGCACATTTTGACAGTATTCAATATATATAAAAATGGAATTTCAAACAAAGCAATTTATTTATATTAACCTGCAGTAGTTTTCTATATACTCTGTGTAATTGCAAGTTTTTTTATAAGAGAGGTCTCTAAAACCCCAAAATCCCCAACACTTATGGACTGCTGCTTTAAAATACCAATACCGTGGAAAACTAGTATTTAGTTATTGTAAAAGCTTTGAAATTTACTATTGGCTCTTAATCTACAGTTTGAAAAAAATGAAAAACATGAAAAAAAATGCTGTAAAATGCTTTTGTGACATCACAAACACAGATTTTTTTGTGTGTGAAATCATGAAAATTATCAAATTTGCATAATGTTCACATACACAATTTTAAGCCATATGCATTTCTACTTGGTAATCAAATACATTCACAGTAGTCACTGTCACAGTAGTCAGACTGAAATCTTATTCATATGTGGGATGGATTCTGCAAATTTGCTTGTTGTGCATCAATTATTACTGGTATTTTGTTTGTACTGGATCAGATTGGTATCTTGTTTAAATGTATGTTTTATTTGCATTTTCATCTGTATTTTTGGGTGTTTCGACCTTATCAAGATACACTACTGATACTCAAGATGCATGAACTGACCGGGGTATTTTTATTTTTTTTTTACCAAAAATGTTATAAAGATAATTTCTCAAAAAAAAAAAAAATCATTGTTGCCACTGAAAATACATCTTAGTCCCAGATTACCAAATATGGGCATAACAGCATAGTGCTGAATCATATGAGAAATCCAGTGGTCTATTCAGTCTATCACAGTTTAGCTTATATTAGCTTACAAGTTCAACCAAGACTTGTTTTTGAAGCAGATAATAAGAGGAGACATAATTTAAAGAGACAGTAACAAAACAAGTCTAGTGTTTTAATGTCTAATCTCTAAATCTAGGTTAAGATATGCAGTATTTCCATTAAGCTTGAACTGGCTGTGTGGCTTTTACTGTAATTTTAACATTATTTAACATTATTTTAGATCAACTACTTCGTCTTCCAAAGATGACCTTTAATGATTTTGTACAACATCCTGAAAAATCACTCACTGTCATATTATATGACTACAAAGTAAAAATAAACATACCCTGTAGGACCTGTATGACCCCTCAAGGCTGTTTCTGTTGTCTGTCTCTGCAAGTCTGAGGTTCCATATTCTTGCTTTAACTCTGCATTTTCTGGTGTTTGTTGTTAAATATTTTAGTGAATGTGCCTAAAGTGGGAGGAAGCTTGTCCATGGCAGTTTATTTATTTATCTCTACCTTCAGGAAAGACATGAATAGAAAGAAAGGAAAAAACAGGCTTTAAAGTCTTCCAAATAGTGCTTAATATATTGTAATACATAGTTTACTACAGCAGTCATAATAAAATAATCAGTACAGATATTGTGATGGAGCATTTCGCGCACAGAAGGGTAGCTAAATCCACAAAAAAAGTACCCTCAAATGACCAAAAACACACTTATGCACCTGTACATACACAATAAACATCACTTAAGCTCCCACAGCTACACTATAATGGCTTAAAATGACTGAAGGTTGCTGCCTATGAAACACAAAAGCTCAACTAATAGCTATGATGGCTTTACCTTGAAAACAGAGCTATTTCAGTAGGTCCAAGACCATGAACTCGAATATAAGTGCAAGCACCACTGTCACATGGTTCCATGTTTGGTTCAAGAGTTATGGAAAACGCATTTAGAGAAAATGGGCAAATCAAAAAGGGCTGTTGATTTTATTTTGTGCTGTTGCTGAAAATATTCCTGTATCAAGCTGTGGACAAGTAAGGAACTGGATAAAATACAAATATATGGCAGCACTTTGGCATTACATACATTGTGAGCCCTATTTTAGTGATATATTAGAACTTTCCAATATTGTGGAATCAGCACTATTCTATTTTTTTATTTGTTTGCCATGTTTCCACCAACAAAAGTAGGTTGTGGAACCAGAAACGCTTGTTTTCAGTGAGAACCGAAGAATACTAGGTTCTTCAGTGTAAAGCGTGATGACATCTGTGGGCGTGTCTGTTTGTACAGGAGTCCCGCTGCTGTGCAATGCCCTTAGTTGATGACGTATGATAAGATGTTTTAACATTTCCACTTAAACTCGTGGAACGCAGGCTGGTTTGCTGAAAAGCACCACTGTTCTTATAAGCCCGAACAGAACTGGTTCAAGAACCTGGATTCTTTTGGTGGATAAGAGCTATATAGCGCTTATTTTTTTTAGCGTATTTTAACATTGCAATGCTTTACATGTCTCAACAGAGGAAACTGACACACGGTGTGCACAGTGCTTCAGCATGGCTAAGATAGGATTGGGTGGCTGACTATTGACTGTTGTCAGGGTTTTAATAAAACAGTGGCGCTCCTGCATTTCCCGCAACCAAGATAGAAGCACGACAGAGATTTACCTGAACACACCTCATTTTCAGACCACCACACCCATTAGTGTAAACTTCTTCCTAAACTCTGATGCTATTTTAACTGTGCGGGTGCAAGACGTGAAAATAGATAGCAACGAGCATTGTGATGCATCTTTTGCATGGTTTCACGATCAGGTAGCGACTCGGTTCAGATGCATCAGCTCACAGACGCCTTTTGCTGGTCGACATCATTCATGATTGTGAGGAGAGAGCCACCTACCCACCCAGAGAGAGAGAACAAAGCCAGATATGGGGGCTCGATGGCAAGCTACATGAACAGGATTCGAACCAGCGATCTCCTGATCATAGTGGCAGAGCTTAGCCTGCAGGAGCACTCTGAGCCTGATTTGATATAATTTTGATCAGTTTGTAATGCCATACATTTCATAAAATACATCAAAGTAAAGTTTAATAAGTGAACTCCTTTGGGTTTTTATTATGAATTAAATGATATACTGATACATTGTTACATTGATGATACAAAGTTACTGTAACCTATAAAATTGTCCTTCAGTCTAGGGTATTTTATTGCACATTCTTTTGTCTGGTATTTACTACAGTCGTTTTGAAACCTCGGATATGATACTTTTAGTAATTCTTAATATCTGAACACTATGTATTCCACACCGGTAACGCCATCAAAAATAAATTGCAATGCAATGAGGCAGAAATAATCTAAAGTTTGTCCTTATTAGCATACACTATCCAAGTACACTGTGGGTTGCATAGGCACGATGTGTCCAGTCACAGCAGGTGCTGCAATATACATCCCTTTGACACTTGGATGATAATGGATAATGGATACTGTGCAAATTGGGAACTGGAATAAACAGTACAGTTAGAAAGCATCAGTGGTTTTGACACCATTAAAAGTGTGAACAGAAGTAGCACAACAGCCTGAGCTTTTGAATACAAGTATTTAATGTGCACAAAAGTACTGGATTTGTGTTTGGATTTGATTGCATTTAGTGACTAAATCAATAGTTAGGATGTTAGATAATCACCATCCCACCTGGCAGTGGGTGCAGCTTAGAGAAGATGAAGGCATTCATTTAAATTGGTGTCCACAAACATTTGGACATGATGTATAACATTAAGTAATATATAATGTTTCTTGTGTGATTTTGGTGTTAGGTAGAGAGCCATAGTCGTACAGTATTCTCTTGACAACGCTTGACAAGTAACATCAATACTTCTGACAGTACTTCTGAATTTTGTCCCATGGAATCTAAAGCATGCTGGGCAAACCTGGGGATCCGGGACATGCATATGTTGATATGGTGCCTCCCACATTATACAGCTCTGGAAAAAAAAATAAGAGAACACTTCAGTTTCTGAATCAGTTTCTCTGATTTTGATATGTATAGGTATATGTTTGAGTAAAATGAACATTGTTTTATTCTAAAAACTACAGACAACATTTTTTCCCAAATTCCAAATAAAAATATTGTCATTTAGAGCATTTATTTGCAGAAAATGAAAATGGCTGAAAAAAACAAACAAACAAACAAAAAAAAAGATGCAGAGCTTTCACATCTCACATTATGCAAAGAAAACAATTCATATACATAAAGTTTTAAGAGTTCAGAAATCAATATTTGGTAGAATAACCCTGGTTTTTAATCACAGTTTTCATGCATCTTGGCATGTTCTCCTCCACCAGTCTTGCACACTGCTTTCTGATAAATTTATGCCACTCCTTGTGCAAATATTTGATGGCTTGTGATCATACATCTTCATCTTGATTATATTCCAGAGGTTTTCATTTTGGTAAAATCAAAGAAACTCATCATTTTAAGTGCTCTCTTATTTTTTTCCAGAGCTGTATGTGGATGTAATTTCTATAATTCTATGATAATTTTAGGATAATTTTAGCCAGATGCTGCCAGTCACAATTGTTACGACCCATTGCCTTCTATGACGTAATCTCACTACCCATGTGACACTGTAGATCAAGGAATATTAAATCTCTCACCAGATAACACCTCACAACAATATGGGTCTCGGCATCCCCAAGCCATCCCCAGAGGTAACACTTTATGACCAATTTACATACAGCTCATCAATCTCATGATTTTTGACATGTCACTGCAAATAAATTGGAATTGTTGTTTTCCAAAAAAAAAAAAAAAAAAAAAATATATATATATATATATATATATATATATATAGAGTTGAAGGCAATGTTACTAAAAAAAAACTAAAGAAATAAATGTAAAAAATATATAGTTAATAGTAATGACATTTTCCATTGTAGAATCAACTAAAACATGTAGAATTGTATAATTAAATGAGAGCATGTTTAAAAAATATGAGACCATCAACTTTTTTTTTTTTTTTTTACATTTCTTTATTTAATTAAGAGGGACAATACACATTAATCAACATCATTATTTCATAACATAAATGTGCCACATTTAGACTATTTTTTTTTGTTTATCTAAATCTAAGATTTATTATTATTTCTCTTTGTTAAAATGATCATATGTCTGACAAAGTTTATTTTTTTATTTTTTCTTAAGTGTAGAAGGTTTCCTAGAGGATGTCTATAAAGGTTGGCATCTACAAATTCATCAAAAGTTTATGAACCACATCTGACTTTATGATCCAGGTTTAGATATGAACATATCATCTCCATACTGTGTAGGCTCCTGTGTGCAGGCTGAAGGGGCAGGTGTTTTATCAAGTCTGCTCTTATCCCTTTAGACTGCTCCCTTTCTTTTCCCGGCCTCACCTAGGGGTGTGTGTGTGTGTGTGCTTTGCAGCTGTCAGGAAGGCTATCCTCTGAGGCAGCGTGTGAATTTATCTCTGGATGGGGGGCCCAACCCCCACCCCCTGGGTTGCCCAGTGGGCCCGGTCCCACTTCACTCAGCGCTCCCCTGAGCAGCACAGGGGGTGGCCCCAAATGGCCTGGCCCAGAGGGCCCAGCACTACCTTCTACATCATGAGGGGCTGAGGACCAGTGTGTCTAACATTGCTCCGCTCGTGGCTAAGTAGGACACGGGAGTTTGCAGAGTGCTACCCTGAGCTAGTGAGCCGCTAGTGAGCTAGCGGCTCACGTAAAGGGTGAATGCTCTGCATTGGCTTTGATTGCAGAAAGGATGGAGGCTCTCAGAACAGCACTGTAGGAGGGCAAGATTGGCCTGCTGTTGCTCGAGTGAACATTTCATTAAATTTCCTGGAAAAAGAGCTCATTTCTGATCTCTCACCTTCCAAATTTAATGGCAAAAAAAAGTTTTCCTGATTTTTCACCTTCCAAATATATTTCAAATGGCTTTTGATGGCAAATCTGTCAAAAACAAAGATTAAAAAAAAATTTCCATTGTTGTAATAAAAAGCCTAATTTTTTACCTTCCAACTATGCCGTTTGATGGCAAATCTGTCAAAAAAAGTTTCCACTGTTGTAACTAATTGCATCCATTGCCATTGTTTGTCCTTTCATCTCAGCTATCCCTTTCTCAATAAAACCATTAGCAAATCTTTCATATCCAAATGAGTTTCTCCCTCTCTTTTCCCCCATTTGGAGTTCAAACTGGGGCAGTAGATGCTTTCGATGGCAGATAGTCAAAGGTGTAGGAAGTTCTCGTGGGCTTTCTGTGAAGCACTAAGCTGGGAGGTCAGCTCTAGCCAATCGAGCACAATCGTCTAGGGGATCAGTAATGACTCCCCATCTGTTGGAGTGGCCAAAGATCCTGCTGGAAGGAGAACGCATTTGTTTGTGTGTGTATGTGTGTGTTGTTTGAGTGTTCATGTGAAAGTTGGTGTAAGATTGTAAAATGATGAAGGAAACTAAGATACAGAACCACAGAACAGTACAGAATCTACAGAACATTAACGTACAGACAGGAAAGTAAGTATTTTGAAGAATATAACAGAAATAAAATCTAATTTAACCCCATTAAATCGATTATGTATAACAACATTACTGTCACAGTTAGCATCAACTTCATAAACCCTAAAACGGAACCCTGTATAGAGAGGAATTAGCTTTAAACTGAAAAGCAAACACTACCTTTGAATAATGTAAATGCAGTCCACAAGATGCATTGCTTTTCCTCACTACCATGCAGAATAAGTGCCAAAATGAAATGCAAAACCACTATTACATTACATTTCACTGCACTTGATCTTTTTATTGAAAAACAATACACAATAATTTACTTTTCAAAACCAAACACTGAATTCGTGTCAGAATTGCACACAAAAATTTTCTTAAAATGCAGTCAGCTCAACCCCAGCTGGCATTTCAACGTTAAATAAACGTGAATAAATGTTGATCAATGCAGATGTTATGGTTGAATCAACGTTAAATCAACTGTTGATTTTGAATAGTGAATCAATGTTGATATGGCAACGTTGTTTCAATGTCATATGTTCGACCTTTAATAAACCATAGCTCACTAAAATGAGAAAATCCTATGATTAACAAAGTGTTAACAATAAATTTACATCACTGTAATAAAAGTATAAAGAACGTTACCCACCACTACCAATCTGATTCAACATGAGGTCTCAAAAACACTAAAACAGTAAAACTAATAGAACATGAACATGATGTTAAATTAAAAAGCAGTTACTGCAAATAGAAGTAAAACACTGTTTCATTCCTCCATCCAACTGTTTTTAGAATTAATATGGTGATGAAATGTAAATGGTAATTCAAAAGGCAGAAGGCTGAGGAGATTATGTTGATTCAACGTTAAAATTTCAACGTTAGCACAACCATTGAACGTTAAACTTTAATTCAGCGTTAAAATGTCAACTATAGCACAACCATTGAATGTTAAAACATTAAAATTTCAACGTTAGCACAACCATTGAACATTAAATGTTGATTCAACATTAAAATTTCAACGCTAGCACAACCATTGAACATTAAACGCTGGTTCAATGTTAAAATTTCAACGTTAGCACAACCATTGAACATTAAACGTTGATTCAACGTTAAAATTTCAACATTAGCACAACCATTGAACATTAAACGTTGATTCAACGTTAAAATTTCAACATTAGCACAACCATTGAACATTAAACGCTGGTTCAATGTTAAAATTTCAACGTTAGCACAACCATTGAACATTAAACGTTGATTCAACGTTAAAATTTCAACATTAGCACAACCATTGAACATTAAACGTTGATTCAACGTTAAAATTTCAACATTAGCACAACCATTGAACATTAAACGCTGGTTCAACGTTAAAATTTCAACGTTAGCACAACCATTGAACATTAAACGTTGATTCAACGTTAAAAATTCAACATTAGCACAACCACTGAACATTAAACGCTGGTTCAATGTTAAAATTTCAACGTTAGCACAACCATTGAACATTAAACGCTGGTTCAATGTTAAAATTTCAACGTTAGCACAACCATTGAACATTAAACGCTGGTTCAATGTTAAAATTTCAATGTTAGCACAACCATTGAACATTAAACGTTGATTCAACGTTAAAATTTCAACATTAGCACAACCATTGAACATTAAACGTTGATTCAACGTTAAAATTTCAACATTAGCACAACCATTGAACATTAAACGTTGATTCAACGTTAAAAATTCAACATTAGCACAACCACTGAACATTAAACGCTGGTTCAATGTTAAAATTTCCACGTTAGCACAACCATTGAACATTAAATGTTGATTCAACATTAAAATTTCAACGTTAGCACAACCATTGAACATTAAACGTTGATTCAACGTTAAAATTTCAACGTTAGCACAACCATTGAACGTTAAACTTTAATTCAGCGTTAAAATGTCAACTATAGCACAACCATTGAACGTTAAAACGTTAACATTTCAACGTTAGCACAACCATTGAACATTAAATGTTGATTCAACATTAAAATTTCAACGTTAGCACAACCATTGAACATTAAACGCTGGTTCAATGTTAAAATTTCAATGTTAGCACAACCATTGAACATTAAACGTTGATTCAACGTTAAAATTTCAACATTAGCACAACCATTGAACATTAAACGCTGGTTCAATGTTAAAATTTCAACGTTAGCACAACCATTGAACATTAAACGTTGATTCAACGTTAAAATTTCAACATTAGCACAACCACTGAACATTAAACGCTGGTTCAATGTTAAAATTTCCACGTTAGCACAACCATTGAACATTAAATGTTGATTCAACATTAAAATTTCAACGTTAGCACAACCAAAGAACATTAAACGTTGATTCAACGTTAAAATTTCAACATTAGCACAACCATTGAACATTAAACGCTGGTTCAATGTTAAAATTTCGACGTTAGCACAACCATTGAACATTAAATGTTGATTCAACATTAAAATTTCAACGTTAGCACAACCATTGAACATTAAACGCTGGTTCAATGTTAAAATTTCAATGTTAGCACAACCATTGAACATTAAACGTTGATTCAACGTTAAAATTTCAACATTAGCACAACCATTGAACATTAAACGTTGATTCAACGTTAAAATTTCAACATTAGCACAACCATTGAACATTAAACGCTGGTTCAATGTTAAAATTTCAACATTAGCACAACCATTGAACATTAAACGTTGATTCAACGTTAAAATTTCAACATTAGCACAACCACTGAACATTAAACGCTGGTTCAATGTTAAAATTTCCACGTTAGCACAACCATTGAACATTAAATGTTGATTCAACATTAAAATTTCAACGTTAGCACAACCATAGAACATTAAACGCTGATTCAACGTTAAAATTTCAACATTAGCACAACCATTGAACATTAAACGCTGGTTCAATGTTAAAATTTCAACGTTAGCACAACCATTGAACATTAAACGTTGATTCAACGTTAAAATTTCAACATTAGCACAACCACTGAACATTAAACGCTGGTTCAATGTTAAAATTTCCACGTTAGCACAACCATTGAACATTAAATGTTGATTCAACATTAAAATTTCAACGTTAGCACAACCATAGAACATTAAACGTTGATTCAACGTTAAAATTTCAACATTAGCACAACCATTGAACATTAAACGCTGGTTCAATGTTAAAATTTCAACGTTAGCACAACCATTGAACGTTAAAACGTTAAAATTTCAACGTTAGCACAACCATTGAACATTAAACGCTGGTTCAATGTTAAAATTTCAACGTTAGCACAACCATTGAACATTAAACGTTGATTCAATGTTAAAATTTCAACGTTAGCACAACCATTGAACATTAAACGTTGATTCAACGTTAACATTTCAACATTAGCACAACCATTGAACATTAAACGCTGGTTCAATGTTAAAATTTCAACGTTAGCACAACCATTGAACATTAAACGTTGATTCAACGTTAAAATTTCAACATTAGCACAACCATTGAACATTAAACGCTTTTTCTGTATTATTTATTTATTTATTGTAATTTTATTATTGAACTCTTTCTTTTAGTCTATTGATCCAGAATTATTTGCACAATGTACAAAGCAGGTGTTCAAAAATGAGAAATGAGAAAAATTAAAATTGACAAAAATGTTTTTTTTTTAAACATCAATAAATTAAACAAAACTTTAAAATTGAAAAAAAAGGTCAACAGAAATGGATAACACTTCAAAATAAGGGTCATAAATAACAGTACTTGAACTTAGTACTTGAAAGTATTCAACATTCTTAAATGGTTAAGTAATGTCTCAACAATTATTTTTTTAACTGAGATTAGTTTGGCATTATTAAACATTATTAAATATTAATGGTTAAGGATAGCGTAAATGATAAAAAAATAAGACATTAGTATTAGCTAATTTCATTATGTAAAGTGTTACTATGCTCAAAAATAACTTCTATTGAAAGTTAGGAAAGGAAAATTGCCGTTATGGAGATGCAAGCTTTTTGCGAGACCAATTGCAATTTGCATGGAGGGGTTTAAGGCCACATTTACCGTGAAGTCGTCAAGTAATTTGACTTTAAATTGAAGCCCGAGGCCTTCTCAGTCTTCGGTGTATGAGGGGATCAAAACTTCTTACTTAACTGGAACCACTTTAAACTTTCTCACTCCGAGGCTTTGGTATTGTCCTTGATCATTACCCACGAGTCATTAGCAAGTTATTCTGTGCCCGAGAAAATGAAGGAAGGCATCTGAAATGAAAGTACTGTTCTGATAGCTCAGCAAATTGTGCAGAAGAGTCGTGAGGGGTGTTACGGGTTAGCGGGAGTGGACTTTCCCCCAGTGTGTGTGAGGATTCATTTGTCGATGTTAGTTGGGTTTTTAATGTGCCGGTTCAGTACAGGGTGAGATGCACAAACAGACACACAGATCCATACCCTTTGAAACTCTAATGTGAATTGTTATGTATTGTCAGCATATTATGAAAATACAAATGGCATTTTTAGTATATTCCATTTTTACACAAGCGACAACCAGGATGATTTAATGCCTCCTGAAGTAATTGGCAAACAAAATACCATGCGCTGTTGAAAGCCATTTTTCTGTTTGTTGCTATAAAGCATAATATTATGACCATCTTCTTGTTTCTAGACCCATTTTATATATATATATATATATATATATATATATATATATATATATATATATATATATATATATATACATTTTTAGCACCACTTAGCATGTAGGAACACTTTGCAATTATATACTGTAATTACAAACCTGTTGTAGAGAAACAGATTGTAGTCCTGTATCTATTTTTCTGCATACTTTATGATCTTCCTTTTACTTCCTGTCTTCCTGTTCTTCAATGGTCTGGACCCCACAGGTGAGACCACCGCAGAGCAGCTATTATTTGGGAGGTGGATCATTCTTCGTACTGCAGTAACAAGTGGATAATAAAGTATGGCGTACGCATTGTTAGAGGTTTAATGGTACAGAAAATATAGTCGGTGGAAAAATAAAAAGAGGCTGGGCATTCTGTATAGCTTCACCTTTATTAACATTATTATAATAACAATATAACTTCATTATAAGAATGTTTTTTTCTGTTTTTTTTTCTTGGGATGGAATGTTGTAACAGGGCTCAAGCACTTTTTTTATTAAATGCTTGAAACCAGGTTTCTCTCCTACTGTTATCATGAGAGGCTCCATCTTTTGGATCTACTTGACGTTTTGGAACAAACAAACTATAAGCACGATTATGGTGCTTTATTAAAAACAAAAACAACAGCATTACTTTAACTAAAGCTTAAACTACACATGTTTTTTCCTAAGCATATTGCTGGATGTACTTCAGCTTTTAATAGTTATTTTTTAAGAAAGATTAGCATTAGATAGATACAATTAAATACATTTTTAATGCTGGAATTTCCCAGTATTATTGTGAGGGAACAGTAATTATAGTGTAGTGTGATTTAGGTCTGGCAGAGTGAGAAAAAGAGAGAGAATGGTGCAAGTGAGAGAGCGAGAGAGAAAAGGAGGGACAGCACAAATGAGAGCAAGCGAGAGTGAGAGAGAGTAAGACAGTACGAGCGCCTAACCCTGCGTTCACACGGGAAAGCGACAGGCGACCATTCATTTCCTATGGCAGGGTGTGATTTCAGTGCAGCGACCGGTGCAACACTCTTGTGAACATTAGTTCCACATTACGTTCTTTATTGGTTTCACAAGTCTCCTATAGACTGCCTGTATCATGTATTCTCTGTGCGTTTGTGCAAACCGAACCGTGACCCCGTACCATGGCGGTTTGTAAAGAATATACATACCGTTACACCCCTATATAGTGTAGATTGCAGTAGGTGAAAGAATAAGTACAAAAATGCCAACTTATTATTTATTAAATGTTCCTGTTGTATGATCACTATATCAGCGGCATAAAATGGACATAAAAATCTTAAAACGAAATTAATAATGATTATTACGGTTATTTCCAGAAAAATATATAATTCTGTAAAAAAAAGTTATTATGACATTCTTAATAATGTGTTGGAAGTTGAAAATCTGAACTGGAACATTTCTACAGGTTGGATTTCCTGCTAGGAAATTTGGGAGAACCTTATCAATCCAATATGGCTGTTCCAACAATAAACATTAGTAAAAGCAGTAGAACTCAGTGTGTCATCACTTATCTGTTGGTGTCTCATTAAATCAGTCATATACACAGTTGTGTTCAACTTAAAAATACTGCATTAAAGATGGGTGCAGAGTGGTCCAGCGGTCTAAAGCACTACTACTATGAGTGGGAGGTTGCAGGTTCGAACCCTTTCGAACCTTATGCAGCTTGCCATCAGCTGCCGGAGCCCTGAGAGAGCACAATTGGCTTTGCTCCATCTGGGTGGGTAGATGTTCAAAAAGAGGCGGTGGCTTTTTTTTTATGTGTCGGAGGAGGCCTGTGTTAGTGGCATGGCTGAACGTCATTCCCAGCTCTGTCATCTGACATCTAAGGTAAATGGAATACAACATACATTCACTCACGTTAATATTCACTTCTTCTTTTATTCTCTTGGAGTTTAACAGGCTAGTTTTGTCACTGCGTCTTTAAAACCTAAGATATGTAAATGGATCCTGCTGTAAATGGTTTCTGCTGTACACGTCCTTATAATAGAATGTTGGTTTTCATTAAATCACAAAAGCAATTCCAAACAAGCTGTTTTTGCAGCTGTTTTATGTACGCACACATTTGACTCGCTGCTTACTGCCATCCTATCCTGCTGTTCTGCTGCAGCGAAGGCTTCAGGTTGCTTTAGTAGTAAATATGACTTTTTGTTATGCGTTGAAGTTGAAGTAGAATTTTATTTACATTAAATAGCAACACTATCCTGCCAAGGGTGTTTTATTGTACAGCACTTTAGTTGACACTCAATGTCTTTATAAATGAAGCTGACTTCACTTGACTTGCCTTGACGTCTGCAGACATGTTGTAGAGAAAGTGGATAAAATTAGATTGATAGCCTAGTTTTCTCTTGATTCATATTTTGTCAGCTTATAGGCCTCTCACAATAACATCGTTGTTTGGACATTTTATTGTTCCAGATAAAAATGCAATAAACAATTACATTTTTTGGAAAATACTTGTAAAATGCCTCAACTTGTAGCTAAAATTGGCAACCACAATATTTTCAAATTGCTTAATCCTGCTAAACTGTATGCAACCTTTAGCACTCCTTAGGCAATTATCAAAAGCATAAATGAGGACTGTTTTAAATACATTGCATACTGTACCTTGTTACCTGAAAAAAGTATCCCATTTTATTTAAGACATTTGTAAAATGTGTTGTCATATATACATGTTTTGTTTCAGAAGATTTTCATCTTTCATGCATTTACTTTTAAATAGATATTATAATATTATTATTTTTAAAGTGTGTTTTTTGCTCCAAGAAATGTGAATGTGCCCACAATGAAGAATAGATTCTGCAGATTATAGAATCATTTAAAACTACATTTTATCTCAATATATTTTCCTCCCTTACAGTGAAATTCACTTTTACACCACTGCCATGAATATAAATTACAGCTTGAACTCCCTTTTTAATAGACAGCTGTACACATGCACTTGTTGACAAGCTGAAGAACAAAGGACTGAAATAATCATGTTGACATGTTGATAAGGTGCAGTAATATAAAACATACAGATAGAAAATACAAAGGAAGTCTCATGCAGCTCCACTGAAGTTACACAGTGCAGTAGCAGTGATTAGGGTCCAGGATAACAGTGACAGATACTATTCTGCTTGGGTTATTTTCAAACTTTTTAATCTCATAGAAATTTCTGCAACTTCTAGCACCACCATTTACTAATATAAAAAGGATCAATGAGGACTTTTCTAATATACAGCTCTGAGAAAAAATAAGAGACCATTTAAAAATCATGAGTTTTTAATTTGTTTATTTTACCAAACTGAATATAACTAAGAGGTAGATTGATGATCACAAGCCATCAAACCAAGCTGAACTGCTTGAAGTTTTCACACCAGGAGTGCAGGCATAAAGTTATCCAAAAGCAGTGTATAAGACTGGTGGAGGAGAACATCCCAAGATGCATGAAAACTGTGATTAAAAACCAGGGTTATTCCACTAAATATTGATTTCTGAACTCTTAAATTTTAATGAATATGAACTTGTTTTCCTTGCATTATTTGAGGTCTGAAAGCTCTGATTTTTTCTTGTTATTTCAGTCGTTTCTCATTTTCTGCAAATAAATGCTGTAAATGACAATATTTTTTTTTCTAGAGCTGTATATGTGCAAAAGTGTCCAGTTCTTAACCCATTTTTCTCCCACTTATTCAGTAAAGTCTCATGCAGCACCACTAAAGTTACAGAGTGTAGTTGTAATGAACTGGTGCATAACAGATCCAAGATGGTTTAAGGCCTGGAAGGCTGAATGTCTAAAATATGTTTTCTTCAATAAATATTTTACATTAATCTTTTTTTTACTTAAAAAGAATTTATGTTTCTTTCGCTTCTGTAAAATCTTCACACAGGCTCTGAACAGACCTGGTGTTATCACAGGAGCAATAAACGCTTTGTCTGCAGACCTCTAAACTTGGGTTTCTGGGCACTGAAAGTATGATATGTTCACAAAAATGTTTTTTTTTTCTTTTTTTTTTTTGCAAGCAGAGTTACTGAATGAGTACTGAGTGCTTTTCAGCACTCGACACAATGTCTTTCACCTGCTGTTGTGTGAAAAGCACAGTGCACTAAGCTCCGTCGGTATGAAAAGCAAGATTGCTTTCAGAAGCAAAAAAAGAAAGCATGTTCTCAAAAAAATATATATTTTATTGCCACATAAACTCATTTATAGTCTTTTGTTCCAAATTTAATAGCTATGACTCCTCTCCATGCACTGATGGTGGTATAATACAAATGATAAATTGATCATTGTCCTTGGCACTCCTCTGGAACAGCCTTCTCTAATGCATTGAAACTATTTCCATCAGCTATATCACTCTTTCATAAGCAGGTATAAAAAAAAACACATAGAGATGGCATAATAGGCCAGAGAAGATCTGGAGAAAGCTGATGTCTTGTTATCTTTCTCTGTGGCTGGCTCTCATTCCGCTCAGCAGGCGAGCAGACAGGACAGAAGGTCAGAGTTACTCCCTCAGCCAAAAACTCCCAGGGTTTTTCCCTTCTCTCTTTTTTTCCCTGTCAATCCTGGACCTCCTAATGAGACTGTGTTTCTCTGACTTACCATCTGCTCTTCCCTTTGCCTCTCTGCCTGTAAGAGATAAATAAATGAATGTGTAAATAATATGGAAAACCTTTTGAATGGACTGCACTTCAGTAACCCATTTTGACTGCATAGCTGTGAACCTTTACAGTCTATAGTCACAAATAAATGTCCAAAATAGGATGTAGATCGCCAAAAATGGAAACTACAGTGTAACAGTCCATATCAATACAATGGGATGTAACGGTACAGAAAATTCACGGTTCAGTACGTTTTCAACACGCGGGTGGAAAAATAAAGAGGCTGTATATTAAATTCATAATAACAAGAGAAAAATTCATTATAATCTTCATTATAATCATGTTTTGTTTTTTTAAGATGGAATATTGTAACGGGGCTCGATCACTTTTATTAAATGCTTGAAACCAGAGTTCTTTCCTACTGTCATCATGAGAGGCTCCATCTTTTAGGTCTTGTTGGAACAAAAAAACTGATTAATTAAAAAAAAAACAGTAATTGTGGTGCTTTCTTAAGAACAAAAACAACATCATTACTTTAACTAATGCTTAAACTACATACAGTATATGTTCCTAAACATTTTACTAGAGAGAGAATGTGTGTGAGAGAGAGAGAGAGAGAGAGAGAGAGAGAGAGAGTGCGTGAGAAAGATAATCTGCAAGAAAGAGAGAGAGATAGAGAGAGGGAGGGCACGCACAAGAGAGAGAGAGAGAGAGAAAGGTTGCGAGAGAAAGAGGAATTATATAAAAAAGTATATTTAATAATTTTTTTCCAGAAATTTGTTTTCAAGTGTCACGTTCTCGCCCTGTGTTTATTTACCCTCCTCTGCACGTGCCCTGTGTTTATCCTGTGTCTCCGCCCCTGTTGCTTACCAGTTCTTTTGTAGCTCCGCCCACTTGTTACCTGGTTCCAAGTATTTCCTGTTTTCTGTCCCCTTCTGTGTGTATATACTGTATAGTCCTCCTTGTTCCTGTGTTATTCGTCCATAGTTGTACGCATTTTCATCAGTCAGGTTAAAGGTTTCCTGTGTGTCGACTTTTCCCTTGTCTGTTTATTGTTATTAATTTCATTAAAAACTCACAAGTGCGTCCGTTCTGACATTTAGAAAAGGCTGTTCTCTTATAATGATGGATCCCATTGTTCTTATAAATTCAACAAATCAAAAACAAGAAAATATTGGTGAATCTCAGAATCTTTGTGTGTTTTATAAATAGTATGTTGTTTTTATTATTGTTAGTATATAAGACCCATTGCTCTTTCAATTTGAGTCAGTACAATGTAAAGACCGCTATTCTGTTCAGTTCCTGAAGTAAATCTGTATTATTTTTATTTGTTCAATTATATGTTTCACACATACAAAAAAAAACATTCCAAATATGAAACAAACTAAAATGTTCTGTTAGTCAAGCTTTATAATATGAGCAAAGTGTTTATTTATCTACTAACCTACACTTTGATCCAGTCGATGATTCTGTTTTAATATCTTGTCTGGCTTGGTGGTGTGTTACAGCATTCCTTTGATCAGGGTTCTTGCAGGGATAATATTCCTGCAACTTTGATTTGTAGCTTCTAATGGAGGAAGAAAGTTTGATAAAAGGCTGCAATGATTTATGATGTCTTTGCAGCATCAGTTACATGATTAGCAGGCTCTGAGATGTCAGGCTGCAGCTATGTTAATCCTATCAGTGAAATTAAATGCTAAAAATGCTAATTAACCAATTGCTTCAATTCATTGCTGCTTTACTCAAATTATTTCATGACAGGAACATGTTGTATTCAGAGTACTTGTCACTTCCAGAGTTTTCAGTTGGAAATAACTGAGAACACTTCTATTAATATCTTTTTTTAAAGTGATCACCCTTTTAATCTGGGCTTCATGACACTTGTGGTAAATTTAATCAAAATCAGAATTTCTAAAGCGTATAATAACCTGTTCAGTAGTATTTAGTATGTTGCATGTTGCAATTTTACAGAAATTAAGAAAAAACATTGAAGATTAAATCAGTAAAATTACTGGAGGATCACTTTCTTAATCTGGGATTTATAAATCCAGTAAAAATACAACATTTAAATCTAATAATAACCCTTTCTGTAGTACTTGGTATGTTGTATCTTGCAGTTTTACAAAGATTTAATTCCAACTTTGAAGATGAATTCAAGAAAACTACTGGAGCTTTGAAAACTTTGATTAACAAACAGGGTTATTCCACCAAATATTGATTTCTGAACTTTTAAAATTTGTTTTCTTTGCATTATTTGAGGTCTGAAAGCTCGGCACCTTGTTTGTTATTTCAGTCATTTCTCATTTTCTGCAAATACATGCTCTAAATTACAATATTTTTATTTAGAATTTAGGATAAATGCTGTCTGTAGTTTATAGAGTAAAACAAAAATTACAAATAGCGAAATCAGAGAAACTTATTCAGAAACTGAAGTGGTCTCTTAATTTTTATCAGAGCTGTATATTATCAGTACATACAGACATATACAATCTCACTCAACTGCAACAACTTCTTTATGGTTTGTTATTTTACTTATTTCTTTTTTTTATCAATAAGTGTACATATATAGTAAAATATACACAATATAACTGTATAAATGGAATTATAATGACAAACCGTGCAATTTAGTTGAGTAAAATAATATTATCTTTGTGTTTTTCTCTCCTAGCAGTACCGGCACAGCATACTGGGAGTTTGGTAATTAGTTTATGAGTTGAGTAAGGTGTGCTAGATGAAAAACAGCATGAAATAGGCACAGTGTGGGGTCCCCAGAACTGGTGCTGGGAACCCCTGACACACTCATTAATATCAGGTTTAGGGAAACTGCTGGATTCTCTGACTTGAATTAATTCTTTTTATTTTTTCCTTTATACTGCAGCTCTGCCCATTCAAAAAGCCAAAACACAGAACTAAAATCTTCAAAAGTTGAAAAGGGTAAGTTGTCAGTGAACAATAAAGGATAATTGTTTTAAATTGTTTAAAAGTTGCCTTTTTCTCGAAAACCGAACAAAATCGAACATTTAAACCCAGTTCAAACCTTCAGACTCGCTGTGATCTCAGTTCTCCCTTTTATAGGTGCTTCAAAGATTCCTGGATCTATAAATATTTAATCATTAAGTGAATATGACTGCTAACATCAGCTGTAGCTCAACACTCAGCTTCGTTTCTCAACACTTCAGCACTTCTTACAGAATGGACATTTTCTAGAAGTTAGCACTGGACCAAGGTTGAATTCTCTATAAAAGTAATTTGCCTCAGTGGAACTATTACAGATATGCATTTGTAGGTACAGTATGTCCATTGCTTTTAGTTTATTCTCACTGAATTTCCTGGAGGCTACATTTTTTTACAGATTTACCAATACCATTTTACTCCTCATGATAAGCAGTCTGGAGGCAGAACTGGATTTATAATACATTATAAATGGAAAGCCTCAGGAATGGCTTATAACTTGTTGTATAACTTGATTATTTTGCTTTGTTCAGATTTGTTTAGCTATTTTATAAAGTAAAATACATTTTACAGCATTGTTTTTTGCATCATTTCAGGAATTTCTATTGAATTAGGTGTTTTGCTCAATAACTTGTACTAATGCATTGTGCTGAATAAAAGTATATTCTAGGGTTCAATTCCTTACCTGGGCAAACATACCACACTACACCAATAGGATGTAGCCCATAGCTAAAATTCCGAACCCTACACTCATCTTCTTTTACATTTATCCATTTTCAAAACTGGATACAAATGTCAGTGTAAATGCCTTAGTGCCATAATCTGAACAGAATTAACAGAAATATTATAATCTTATAGTATCATCATATAAAATAAATTTTTATCTACGATTTAAGTCCAGTCAAAACGCCCTAGTATATAACAGTAACATTATTTGTCCCTCTAGCTGTAAATTAAATGAATTGTTCAGGGTAGCTATTAGCAATTAGTATATTTGATTGTTTTATCATTTCAAAGTATAACTGAAAGTTGGATATATTGCTAAAAAAATGCTTAGTCAGGTTAAGTTGAACTCTACCCTCAAAACTTTCTCATACTGTATGCTGGTATTCTGACGAAAAAGTAATGAGAAAGAAGTACGTAAGTCGATGGCCTTGAGATGTTAAATCAGGATATACACTGCCTGGCCAAAAAATAAAAAATAAATGCCGCCACCAAAAAAAAAAGTCACACTAATATTTTGTTGGAGCACCATTAGCTTTAATTGTGGCACACATTCACTGTGGCATTGTTTCAATAAGCTTCTGCAATGTCAAAAGATTTATTTCAATACACTGTAGCATTAATTTTTCACCAAGATCTTGCAGCATTGATGATGGTAGAGTCTGACCACTGCACAAAGCCTTCTCCAGCACATCTCAAAGATTCTCAATGAGGTTAAGTTCTGGACTCTGTGGTGAACTCTCTCAATCCATGTGTGAAAATGGTGATCTCATGCTCCCTGAACCACTCTTTCACAATTCCAGACCCATTAATCCTGACATTGTCATCTTGGAATATAACCAGGTCTATGTTCAGTATATTCAGGTAGTCAGCTGACCTCATTCTTTCAGCACATACTGTTGCTGAACCTAGACCTGAACAACTGCAGCATCAACCCCAGATCATTTGCTTAGTTAGATCTAGGTGGTGTAGCTTGGGATTGCTCACAAATATAAGTTGTGAGGTGTTAGCTTGTGAGGTAGGTTAAACACTGACCAGTAGACTTGTGGCAAAGCGAGTTATCAGTGAGTTGTGAGTTATCAGAGTTTGAGCAAAGCCTAATAGTGAGTTCCAGATTAAAGAGTTTGTATACATATTACTAAGTTAGTTTTGTTACTTGTTATAAGATATTTAGTAGGAAAATAGGAGAGAGGACTGAATATCAGTAAAAAGCAGATGTAAAAAGCACACAGAATTTCATTAAATTAAGCCAGGAAGTATGACAGCAATTAGAGCTGGGACTACAGTCACATCCTGGAGGGAAGAAGACTAGTTTCTGACCTAATGACTTTTTAGGCACTTAATAACCTAGGCATCCGACTGCTATGTTCTTGTTTATAATCAAGAGTGATGTTTTCTTGTATGTGTAAAATCATGTATGTTGCTATGTGTGTGTGTATATATATGTTCCTGTTCAACATTTGGCAAGCAGTTCAAAGCGGATGGCCAGCTAAGGGTGATAGAAGCAAATAAACCTACTTTTCTCTGATCCTGAACTCAGAAGTATGTGTTTTGTTTTGTAAAGTACGATTAGAGAAGCCATTCTGTTGAAGTCAGTGGCAAAACAAAACCCAACACATTCCGTTTCTATCATTGTGTGTGAAATCAACATTCCTTGATCCAAAGAATCACATGTACTGGGCCTAAATCATAGAATGCATTACATACATCTATACAGTGGACAGCAGTGCAGTGGCTGGTAATGATTGTGAGTGGTGGCATTCGGCTAGAATTGTCCATGCTAACAAAAATGACATCCAATGCTTGTAGGCCAGTGTTCTTTAGCTTCAATGGGATATGGCAAAATCCCGGGACACAGTACCCGTCTAATAAAGTCCATAGTAAAGTTAACCATAGTAAACTTAGTAGAAGTCCACTCTTAAAACACAGAAGCTATTTAGTCATTCACTCAGAATACATGCTTCTCATTTACACAGAGCAGCAGACCCCTACTGATGGGTTTTAGAATAGAATCTTTCTCTTGTCAGATGGCATGACGTTCACATGCTGTTCAATGAGAAGTGACAGCAGACAGGCTAGTCATGGTAATCAGCAAATGTGGCGAGTCTAGCTTACAATGATTGATAGAACAGACAGAAAAAGATCTGAAAAAAGACATGACATGTACTGCATGTTCAGATAGGACGATACGAGTGATCCGTAGCAGAGGAACTGAATTATGGACTACGCTATCGAGATTCAGGACACAGGTGGTTTGCAGAATACTTTAAGGTTGAGAGCTGGGTATTTGAAGTCCTCTGAGCTTATGTTGCCTCTGGTGCTTCACCCCAGTTGTTTTCAGAACAGCTGTGAGTCAGCTCAACCCTCTGGGCTTCTCTCAGGCCAAGAACAGTTCTTGGGAACAGTGCCATGCATGAATCGCATTTGTTTAGTTTTTTTTCCCCCCTTTTTTTCTTGAAGAACCTTTCAGCAGATGGATCTTCAAATGACTACTGCATGAGAAGTGTGTGTTTGTGTGCGTGTGTTCCTTTTTTGTTTCCTGGAACTGTGTATTTAACTCAAGAAGCATTTCGTTATCTTAAAGAGTGAAGAGCTTACATTTTTCATGGCACTTGGGATACTATTTTTCTAAGAATGACTTACGATTTAATCATGTTATAGACGTAGGTGAATGTAGTGCAAATATGCTATTAGGCACAGTGTAGTGTTTTTGCTCAAACAGAGAATTCATTCTCAGTATAACATGTGAAGGACCAGGGTGCTACTCAATATCCCTGCAAAAAAAAAAAAATAATCCAGCTCAAAGCCAAGCTGGTCAACCAGAAATGAACAAATCCAATGCTGGTTGGATAGCTTGCTAAGTAGCTCCTGACCAGCATAGGTCTCTGGATGACACTTTACTTAGATGGTCCATTATGGATGTCCCATAGGTGCTGAACTAGCATTAGGGTTAGATGTAAGGTTATATTTAATATTACATTACATTTGGCAGACGCTTTTGTCCAAAATGACTTACAATAGTGATGTACGTTTAGTAATAGAAGACCTAAAAGTTAAAGGTAAAAAAAATAATAATTTATACAGGACCTAAAGGAGGCCAAATGGAAATAGTAGGATAGAGGAGGAAAGGAGGGTGAGAAGTAGTTTGTTTGTTAGAGGTGATAGGAGAGTAGGTGCTCTTTGATGAGCTCTGTCTTGATTTGCGTGAGTGTTTGGCAAAACTAGGCAAATATAAAACCAATTAACCAGGCATTCAATTATAAATTCAGTTAGTTAGCTAACCTCCTATATTTGTGTGTGAAAGTGTGTTAGGTATGCTGTAAATGCAAGGGATTGGACAATGAAATTGAAACACCTGGTTTTAGACCACAATAATTTATTGTCCCGATGGACAGCTCTGGTGGAAACAGGAGAGTTGAGGTGCACATCTAATTCTGCCGTGATTTGGGCAGCCGTGGTTTTATGTTTTTTGGATACAATCCGGGTTAGCACCCGAACATTCCTTTCAGACAGCTTCCTCTGGCATCCACAGTTAATCCTGTTGGATGTGGTTGGTCCTTCTTGGTGGTATGCTGACATTAGCCTGGATACCATGGCTCTTGATACATCAAAAAGACTTGCTGTCTTGGCCACAGATGCGCCAGCAAGACGTGCACCAATAATTTGTCCTCTTTTGAAATTAGGTATGGCTCCCATGATGTTGTGTGCATTGCAATATTGTGAGAAAATTGTGCTCTTACCCTGCTAATTAAAACTTCACACTCTTCATGCTCTTACTGGTGCAATAATGTGCAATTAATGAAGATTGGCCACCAGGCTCCTCCAATTTAGCCATGAAACCTCCCCCACTAAAATGTCGGGTGTTTCAGTTTCATTGTCCAACCCCTGTAGCTGTAAATAAGATTAAACAGCCAGTCGAAATGTTGGGTTAGCATAGCTAGCTACTTATTGATCAGTGTCCACATCAGTAGCGACTTCAGAACTTCAGGCCGTGTTTACTTTAAATATGACATGACCAAATAAAAACATTTAATATGAACTGACTGGATATAAATAATAAATGCAGAAGTAACAAATGTGGTGTAATAAGGTGGATAATGAAGAAGATTTTTTTTTAGTTTAATTTTAAGTCATTTCTGTCTTTCACAAAAAAATTGTCCAAGTCCTAGAGTTTAATTTGACACAAAAACAACCAAACTGTTGCAGCATCTTAGCAACCACCTAGCAACCATTCAGCAACATCATAGCAACCATCATAGATACCATAGCAACCACTTAACAAGGCCATAGCAACTAGTAAGGAAACGTTTAACCACAACATGTATCAAACACTTGGGACATCATGGCAACCACCTAGCAACACCATAGCAACCATACTTTATTTACTTAGTAAAACAATGGCCTATTTGTGATCTACTGCATTTAACTGAATGTATCAGATTATTTTCTGATTCTTCTTCACTAAAGTATTGTGGATGCTGTGGATATGTTGCTTGTTCTAAGTTAACAGTTTATTTCAACAGTTAAGAACCACTTGGAATAAAGTACAACCAATAGTTCTGCTTTTATAGGTCTTTTTTTTTTTTTTTTGCTTTTTAATGAGTTGTTTTTGTGGTGAGAACAGCATGTTTTCAAGTGGGGACCAGAAAAAAGGTCCTCACTTGTAAAATGTTTAATGTGTACATTTGGATTTGGTTGGTTGGTCCTTACAAGGTGCCACACACACACACACACACACACACACACACACACACACACACACACACACACACACACACAACATATTAAAAGAATGAATAACTAAGTAAATGTAACATTCTATTCAGCATTGCAGGTGAAAGCTAATGGTGCTTTTACCAGGAGCTGTGTGTGTGTGTGTGTGTGTGTGTGTGTGTGTGTGTGTTTTATTGCTAAACAGGCCGTGATTTTAGCTCAGAATTCAAATCTTATTACTGATGAAATACAAAATCACAACATCAATAAATCATACTCTTATCTATCCAAATACGCCGAGCCTGTTGGCCTTTCATTTGAGCATTTACAGCACATGAATACTGGAATCAATAGCAATCTCAGGCTCCAGCATTCATTTGATGGGAATCAGATAAAGGTCATTATTTATGTCTATCCTGACAGCTCTGATGTTTTTCATTAGATGACCATGTGCTCCCTCATCCCAGGGTGATGTTAAAATACCAATTTTATTGGACGGCGAAGAAGAAAAACATCAAACCTCTAACCACAAAGAATGAAAAGCACATGCACACATTACCGCTCACCCATGTACACATACGCAAACATAGAGAGACAGAGAGAAAGAAAGAGTTAGTAGAGAGACAGTTAAAAAGCTTCAGGGTTGAAGTTAAAAAGGCTTTTAAATTCTATTAGCTATCCAATGACTAAAAAAAAAAAAAAAAAACACAGACAGAATGTTTATGTATTTATGCAAATTGCATCAAACAAAGTGTGTGCTTTACAGTGGAGCTGCCATGATTATTACGAGAATTGTAGAGTAATAAGAGTTTTCTGGTTGGATTTATAGGAGGAGACTGACTGATGGATAGCACTGGCATTGGACCTTTAAAAACCTGCCCACACACGTTCCTCTTAATGAGTTCTCATAGGCCTCCACAGTGAGAGAGAGAGAGAGAGAGAGAGAGAGAGAGAGAGAGAGAGAGAGAGAGATTGAAAGTACTCTGATATGCTGCTTCACTTAGCATATTTGGGAAAGGAACCCTTAAGCTACTAAGTGAATATGCTCTGTTGAATCTATATCTATATTGTTTTGTTCTGTAGATAAATCTGTTATTCTGAAATGAAAAAAATATATAACTTCTTCTACCTGCTTGTTTCTACTGAGTATGTAATGTATCATGCACTTAACATAACCCATAACATAACATAACTCTTTATTTGTAAATAACCTCTCTGATGATGCATACAGCTCAATAACAGCTTTTGCTTGTTGCTGTTTACAAAGGTCTTAACTCTTAATCTCTTTTTTTTATTTGGTTTACAATTTTATTTATTTTTTTAACATTTTCTCCCCAATTTACACAAGCAATAAGGACTTCCCCTATCCCTAGTGATACCCCAACACCAGGAGGGTAAAGACTAGTACATGCCACCTCTGATACATGTGATGTCAGCCACCACCTCTTTTTTAACTGCTGCTATAGCAGCCAGGGCGCACTCGGAGGAAAGCGCAGCGACTCGATTCTGATACATCAGCTCACAGACGCCTCGTGCTGATCAACATCACCCTTTAGAGTGATGTGGGGAGAGAGCGCCATCTACCCACCCAGAGAGAGCAAGGCCAATTGTGCTCTCTCAGGGCTCCGGTAGCCGATGGCAAGCTACATAAACAGGATTTGAACCGTCGATTTCCTGATCATAGTGGCAGCGCATAGCCCACTAGATCACTCAGAGCCGAGCAAAACATATCTATATATACTGCTAAGATAGCTTGTTAACCACACATTGGTCAGCATTGACCATTTTAGGCATGCTTGTCATCCAATGTGGTTGTGCTGATCATGCTGGTTGACCATTGTGGTCTTGTTGGAAATGTCTTGTTGAAGTTTCCTCTTCCTGGTCATGCTGGTCCATCAGTGTACGCACACTTGGTCATTCTTGGTCATATTGGTTGTTTAGCTTGGTCAGGGTCAAGTAAGACTTTATCACATGAAAAACACCTGATGCCCTTTTTTTCTATGCTAATGGAATATTTTATTCATACTTTATTAATCACTGGGCTTCCCAAAAAGAGCATAAAACAGTAAAATCTGAGCTTTATCAACCTAATATTTACTGCACTGTTCTTTCAACACCATGCTTAGCTGGCACTATATTATATCATGTTTAATGTATCATATTTTCTCTTTGTCACATTTCTATTTTACTTCTTTCTTTCTTTTTATAGTGTTTAGTATTTTTTTATCCTATTTTAAGAACCTTTTTAAATAATGCTGTGTATAAAATCTACTATACTTCTAAAAGTGTTTTTTTTCTTCCACTTCAAACTACACTATTCATAATTACGCTATTCATAATGAACTGCAGTGTAATAGCAATGTATTTGAACATGAAAATATAGAAATCATAACATTCCCTACATTATCATTGTTATTGTAAGAATAAAAGAGAGCAACAATCATCAAGCAGTGCAGTATTACACCATATTCTTTCAACTAACCTAACAAGCCTTTTCCCTGTTGGAGAGAATTAAAAGACAGACATGTCAGAATTAACATTACATTTGTTTTTATATATATAACCTAATATTATATAGTAGCGAAGTTCTATTAAGCAACTGATGCAGATATAGTATACATATTCTGTACATTATAAACTCTACTATGTGCTATTCTACGTGGAGTTTATATCCAAACCTAATTTGACAGTAGAGTTGGTTAACCTAAAGCAATAAAAGATTTACTGCTTGTTAAAGCACCTCCAACAAATTAATATCAATATTTATTTCATTTAATTGCCTTTTTCACAAGCAGCTTTCTAAGCTATCTAAAACTGAATGTAATGTTAAACAGATGGAGGTGAAATGTACTGCCAGATGCTGTGCAATACAAAATCGTACAAGATTGAAGCTTCATGAAATGTAAATTTCATGCATACCATTATTTTGTCTATTTTGATACTTAGGCAGACTACACAGTGTTTGCAATTGGCAGTGGTCTTGCAAACATAATGTAAGAGTGTAATTATAAGGTTTTTTTTTGTTTGTTTTTAAATATGGAGTTTAAACAGCAAAACAGCATTAAGGGTTAGCCCATGAGAACTTTTAAAACTGATAAATTATTATTTGTATAAACTTTCCTAGCCTGCAGTGATGACCTGTAGAGAGCGATGCAATTGCCAGGATTTTTATACTGTAGGACTAAAACAACACAAAACCAAAATAAATAAATAAATAAATAAAAGTTGTTTCTGGAGTTTCTGCAGGGCAGTTTTTATTTATTATTATTATTATTATTATTATTATTATTATTTTTATTATTATTATTATTATTATTATTATTATTATTATTATTATTATTATTATTATTATTTAGTTTTTATTTAAAACAGAAACATTTGAAATTAAGTCAAAAAAGTATAGAAAAACATTCCGGCTGTAGTACACTGTAAAAACAAACAAAAAAAAGTTGTAATCTACGTAGAAAGGGCAACAATTTAGATGGCTGTGGGTTCACTATTTGGCAAACAACCGGTCATTGTTGCCCTTTCTACGTATATGTTATAACTGTTTATTAATGATTTCTAAGGCATTTACAACCTAATTAGTAATCATTAATAAACTAATTGTAAACCATTTATAAACCCTTTATAAAGGTAGTCTTATTTTAAAGTGGTACCAATGCTGTTTTTACAATGAATATAGCAGAAGCACATAATTATTGTAAAATGTATCCTTTCTCCACACTTTTTTAATTAGATAATATGCTGCTTTAACCATTCACAAGGTATTTGTGATGAATTAGTCAATAAAGAGAAAAAAAAAGAAGTAAAAAGACAAAGAAGAAAACGGGATTATATGCATGCTCGCTCAGATTGTCTGAAATAACCTGGGATTTATTTTGGAGTGCATCATTTATTGTCTGAAATTGTTCCAGATCAAGCATATAATTAACACGAGTGTTGCCCCTCTTCAAGTGCACGAGGGGAAGAGGGGTTTTGGCTGAAATTCAGAGCGATGTAAGGGCGATACAGAATCATAGCACCATTCTTGGGTGATCTCTCACTCTCTGTCTGTTTCTCACTAATTATCGAAGATCTGCAGGCTACCATTTGGCAGTATTGATTTGTGCGCCCAGACAAGAGCACACACATACACACTTCTCCTAGTTTGCCCTTGCTGCGTGAGCTCGCTGTGGAGATTCTCTCTTGGCCTCAGGCCACAGAGTCATTATCTGCTGGAATCATGATTCTCCTTGTAATCGTCTGTGCAAAAAAAAAAAAAGGGAATAAACAGGAAGCTACAAGTAGGAAAACAGTCATAATGTGTGAGTCGGTGAATGTGTAATCGGAGCATGAGGATCCACAGGGCCGACAGTACTCAGGCTAAATGTAGCCAATAAAATCTTAGTGAATGAAAAAAAAAAATAAATAAATTCTATTTAGTCAATGCACTCAACACTTGGAATCCAACAAATAAAAATCTTGCCATGTCATCATAAACCCGTTCATCATGTGAATGCAAAGGTAAAGTGAAAGGAAAATGAAGGTCATGCTTTTTGGTGCTTATAGAACGGAGTCTTTTCAGTATAAACAAGTGAGCTGCTGTACAGAAAACATGCAGTTCAGAACAGTTCTTTAAAAATTTGATATTTAAACTGTGTTTCAGTGTTTCTGCAGGTCTAGATTTAATTTGCTGAGTCCATGTCTTAGTTTTTTTAGTCCTGATCCTGAAGAAACACTGTCCTGCACACATGGGCATCACCACCACTAAATGTGAAGGTGACGTGTCCCCTCTAAAATTTAATAATTGTTTGTTTGGACCCCCACGCAAACATTTTAAAAAATCAAAAAAAAAATAGAGCACATTCTAAAACTATTTTTTTTTTTTCATTTGTACTCGCACATTTTAATTCACTGATAAAGAGAGAGAGAGAGAGAGAGAGAGAGAGAGAGATAATATATATTAAAATGTAGTTAAAAGTTTGTAAGCTAAGCTTAAAATACAAAGACAGTGTCTGACTCTAAAATAATCAGCGTAAAAAAGGGGTTTAACAACCTGTTAAGGTACACCCGAATGCAGGAAATGGCATCTAATTAATTAAATTCAAATTTTTTTTTTTTTGTCCCTTCACTTTTCAGAATATTACCAACTTTGACTATACAAGTAAAAATGACAGCACAACAACCGAATGTATACTTGAAACAGTCACAATGAATGCAACAACTTTTAGGAGCCATTTAGTCAACTTTTTCCAAGCAAAACTTTTTTCTTTCACTCACATTGATGGTCAATGATGGTGTGCTTTTTATGCCACATGTGTTTCAAAGTTAGATTTAACAACAACAAAAAAAAATCTGATTCAGTTTTTATTGCAGTATAGACCTCTCTCGATAGCTATTTTTGATGGATGATATATTGTCTGAGAAATAATTGTGGTAAACAATTTTGTCCTTATTAAATATTTTATGCCAGTGCCATACTGATAATGTACTACCCTAATATATCAATTACACCCTTTTAAAGGGCAGTAAGCTTTTTATTACTAAGCTTTTTTTTTAACATTGGAATTTGAATATTGTTTTAAAATATTCTCTGTACTATAAATAAAGCATACATACAATAATAATGTTGTTTATAAACGTAGTCGACATACCAACTTATTTGTGTTAATAGGCTCCCCTAGGTAAAAAAAAATACAATTGACAAAATCTGATTGAGGTCACATATATATATATATATATATATATATATATATATATATATATATATATATATATATATATATATATATATATATATATATATATATTACACAATAAGTAATATATAGATTTTTTTTATTATTGTGACAAGCCTTTCACTGTATATTGTATTGTTATATGTATAATATCAACAGGCTTTGGCCAATTCAGTACTCCTGCAGTATAGATGAACAACAAAATGTTCGACAACCTGTGATAGAGGCTCCACAGTTCCACAAGACCTTCTAAAACATTATAAATTAATAGTTTCTTAGCTTCTTAGCTCCTGCCTGCTTCTGTGTGCTGTATTTTTCACACTATAAGGTGCACCAAATGATATAGTGCACTATCAATAAATGTCTATTTTATGGTCTATTTTATACATAAGGAGCACTAGATTATAATGTGCATTAAGCAACACTAGTAAGAAACACGGGTTTCGCCATATTTTCCATTTATTTCTTTGGTGGTGGTGGGGTAAATAAAGTAAAGCTAAGCTAAATAAACAGAAGTGTAAGTCAGACAAGCGCTGGATGTTCATCTACACAGATTTCTCTCCTTATTTGGGTGAGTGAAGCACTTCTGTTTATTTACAGAATAGAGCTTAGAATTCCAGATTTACACTAGAGCTAGTGCTTAGCGCAGTTAGCAGCTAAGGCTAATCCTGCTCCAGCCTCGTTACTGAAGAAATAAACTGAAACTTATTATGGCTTTACTGCTCCTTTTACATTACATTACATTTGGCAGACACTTTTGTCCAAAGCAACCTGACTGGTAAAATCATACATAAGGTGCACCAGATTAAAAGGGCACACTGATGATTTTGGGAAAAATTAAAGGATTTAAAGTGCAAAAAATACGGTAACTTTGCCACCTCCTCCTCATGCTAAACTTTTCCTAATCAATGGGCTCATTAGATGCTTTGCCAGACCTTTACTGTGGTGTACGGCTGTGATGTGCTTCTGGCCTCACACCAATCCCACACATCCCAGTCCTTTGATTTGTTTCTCGTGTCTGTGTTCAGACCCTGTTTTCTATATTTTCCTGGATAGTGACTATTATGCGACGAAATGCCTGCGATGACCCTGTGTGCCTGTTTTGTTGATGCCCCTTTGGAAAAATCCTAATAAAGCTGTTTTGCACTTGCATCCAACAGCCCCTGGCTTCGAGACGTCACACGAGCCTTCCACTCAAAGGTTCTCTCGATTTAGACGAGGCCGAAATGACTCAGTGAATAAAGGCGCTCTCCTCTGGGTCTGTCTGAGGCATGGTCAATATCTGTGGGTACAGTCATTAACCATTCTGCCACTCGTCATGCTGTTAAAGATGTGTGACCACAGTCTATTTGACATGGTGTTCAAATGTATTTTTCCATTCATACATCATAATTTAAACAGAACCAATAAGTCTGCAGTGTGTGTGTATATGTATAAGAGGGAAGGAGAGATAGAGAAAGAGAGAGAGAGAGAGAGAGAGAGAGAGAGAGAGGAGGAGATGTTTACCGAGCTAATTAGCCGAGCAGACAGAGGAGAGCCAACGGAGCAATGGCAAAAGCTTTTCGTGGTAAGCTCATTTCCAGTGTCCGTATCTGACTCCTACCACAAGCTCTCTGTTGGGGATTATGGTAGAGGAACATCTGCCTTAATTTACTTTGATTGACACTCTCTGCTATCTTTCCCTGACACAAACCCTGTTACTGAAACGTGTTAAGGCTTTGCATGTGTGATGCAAAGGTGCTTGTCCTAGTCTAAACATCATATACATTAATATGCAGTAAATACTGTGCGCCACAATGTAATGATAAGAAGTACAGTAACCACTTGTCACCACACAATGCAGTAGGGTCTCTCAGAAGGCTAAAAACAACTCCCTAAAGGAATCCATACTGACTGCACTCACTCCCATTACAAGTGGTGTGCATCAAGAGACAATAAAAAAAGTTATCTGACTTCTCCTTCCAGATTAGGTAAAAAAGAATAAAAAGAAAAGTGGACAAGAAGAAGCTAAAGTAGATATTTTTGCTTAATAACATAAGATTTTTGCTTAATATGGCAAAAACAGAAGCAAAAGCATTTCTAAATGGAGGACAGACAAAATATATTCATTCTAAAAACTGGGGTGTCAGGTCTCTTTTTTGCAAGTTTTTTATGGCCACGTCATGCGTCTTTACATACTTACATCACATGTACAGCCTCTAAAAGAGGATCTGGCTCAGTTTTACTGAACAAAAGCAGCTGGTGGAGCAATGGAGACTTCAGAAGAGGGAACTCAGAGCTCAGTAGCTCATTTACTAGTAAAACCAAAAAATAGAAGTAGTGAAATGTCTGACTGAGCACTTTCTGTTTCTCTTTGACTGAACATAACCTGGAATCGGATTCATCCGCTTTGAAAGGAGACCACATCACACCCGCCCAGTTTAAAATGATTCTTTTGCATGCTTGGTGCAATTATCCATTCTCACCAGAGAGGGCCCTAAATCCCTAAAATTATGGACATTAGCTTTAATGGCCTGATTTTTTGATTGGTGTCAAGTTGGTCAATTTTGATTAGTTGCCGAAGTCCAGTCCTGGTGATCCACTACCCTAAAATAATATAATTCCCCCAGCCTTGATTAGCTGCATAGTGTTTTCATAAAAAAAAAAAATAGAATTTAAAGACTGACTTTGGGCCTACACAAAACCAATTCTCAAAAACACTTTTTTCAATTTGAATCCATAGTTTACATGCAACAATTAGTAGCATCCAGTGGTTCATTTTATGTTGTTTTTAAACAACAATATACTTAAATATAACTCCTTTATCATCATACAAATCATGTGATGGCTTTCTTTTGACGTCACAGACCTATAGATGAACACAAAGGAAGCCTTACACCTGATATACCTGAGGCTGTTTTATTGTTTTATAAGTTCTATATACCTCCTGCCAAGCTATGATAGAAGTTCTACTGTAGGATCTTTCAGTACATTGTAGATGGTTCCTCAGCTCCTGCCTGGAAACAATACTTGGACTTTATCCAGAAACCCTGAGGCCATGTCCACATGTACTGTATCTGGATCATTTAAAAAAAATGAGATTTTGGTCTCCCTTTCACACCAAAACACCATTTTTTAAAATCACCACTGAGAACAGAGCATTTTTGTAAACACTCTCCAGTGGAGTGGATTTTTGAAAGCTCTGTTTTCAGTGTTTTTTGTGGAGAGAAAAAAATAGGATTTTTCTTTTATAACAATGGCCTCACAATGCGTGCTTGCTTCTAGCTGAATTTCAAACATCTCATAGCATGAAGTAAATTAGGCATTAAACTACACTTTCTATGAGATGATAGAACTAGATATCAGATGTTTCTCATATAAAAAAAAAATGCAAATACGGTTTTATAACAGATATACAATGCTCTGTTAAAATTTAGAATCCATAATTTGGTAACTTGCATAGTACACTACATACCTCTATGCTGTCTTCATTGTTTATGGTGTGTTGATGTTTTACTTTATGAGGTACTACCACACCCCAAACAGGGCAATCATGCCTTTTTGCCTTTGTGTGGATGGACATATCTACTCCTATTTTTCTCTTAAAATCATTATAACGTATCAGAAAAGGACAAAGGGAACGCCAATACAGTAAAAATAATATAATAATAATAATAATAATAATAATAATAATAATAATAATAATATTAACTCTACCAATGAAAAGGACACCTTATCTAACACAGACAACAGAAAAGAATGCCATTATTTTACAGTTATTAGGTAGTGATACACTTCAGTGTCATCCAGTGTATTATACAACAGTTCGTTCCGACCTCACAATCTGATTAGTTGAGAAGTGTTCTAGCCGTGCTAATATATGTGATAACATCACGGCCTTCTCACACTAAACTTGTATCACCCTGCCGACGCGTTGCCGAGTAACGGCGTATGTACACAGGACACCCGCAGCAGCGTTAGCTTAGCACAGGCTAGCGCTCAGCCGTGGCACGCTTGCCTGCAGCGCTGGCTCGTCTTTTGTGGAAAAAAGGGAAAGAAAATCGCTCGGCTAATGCCGTCTGACAGCCAGAACGCTAACCAGCCAGGCTAGGCTAAGCTACGCTAAGCTAATTCTGAGCTAAAGCAAGCTACGCTAACCTAACTACAGTCCAGCCGGCTAGCTAAAACCAACACCACCTAGCAAACAAGCAGAAATGCTCAAAAAATGTGCTGCTTTCACCTGAAGATGACTCCACGGAGCAGGAGAGGAGAGTTTTAGCGTTATTTCACGCTCCTAATGTTACCATCTTTACTTATTCCCAATTTTGATTTCAAGCTAACTTTCGTGGTGTTAGTCTGTATGAACCATACACCGTTTTGAAGTTAAGTTTCAGTTCTGTGACAGTTGTTGTGGAACTACTTTTTGACGGAAGGCACAGTCCATATTAAAGCATGTTCATTCTTAATTTCTTAAAGTTCTTTGATTTATTTTCTTTATTCAGTTTGTAAAAAAAGAAACTGTTGTATGAAAGCAATAGAACACTCGAGGTCGTGTGTTATCACGAATAACGACCGAATCACAGCCGTGATGTTTTTCGTGATACACACTCCTTCTTGTGTTCTATTGCTTAAATAAAATGAGATAACACTTTATTAGATGTTCTATTATAGATGCCTCATAGATGCTCAACTAACATTTAAATTCCAATCAACTGCATGTCTATTAAATTCAACTGAACTCTAAGGTAAAAGTAAATGATTCTCTATTGAATGTAACCCTACACTCAACTCTAACCCATACTATAATCTTAACTTTTTAGGGTTGGGTTTAGGGTAAGATTTAAGATTTAGGTTAAGGATTGGTTTAGGGTTGGGTTTTAGGATGGATTGAGGTTTAGATTCTGTAGGGAGTTATATACATTAAATTTAAAGAGTTCAGTTGCATTTAATAGAAATTCAGCTGAATGTTAGTTGAGAACCTATGATGGACTACCTTAATAAACTGTTACCTAAAACTATTTTATGTTACATTATATTGCGTTCATTTATATATGTATGTACCTTTGTATATATGCTGCCAAAATTACAATGGTATGTCATTTTTTTGTATTACAAACCCACACACTTCAGGAGAGATGAAATGCCTGGTGTATGTTGTTGTATGTGTTTGGTTGTGTGCTATATGGGTTTATCTGTGATGTGCTATTTAACCCACATTTGCAAATCTACAGTAAATCATATTTGATTAAGGGAAATCTTTTCAAAGTCTTCTAGTAGATGGCTGGCATGAGTTGCAAAAGGCTTTACATTATGCAGCACAAGTCAAATTTAATTTCATGTCATTTCCAGTGTGTAAAAGTAGCTTATCATCATCAGCCATTCCCTAAATTACATATCCTACACCGTGCAGTACACTGTCCAGACTTCCTTTTAAGTAATACATCAGTAATACGCTGAATGTGGGTTGGGTCTATGTTATAAATTAGGTTAAGCTATACATCAAACATTGCTCTGGAGGCTCTTGCAGTCATAATGTATAAATATATTTTGAGAAGTCTGTAATGGATTTCTCCAGAGAGAAGCAGCTCGTTGAATTGCTCACAGGCTATATAGCATTTAACGTAATTGCAAAATTAATAAACAAAGTTTCTGTTACCGACTCTTCGTTAACAAAATGTACAAATGATTCTCTATATAAAACATTATTTAATTAAGACCTAATATACTCTTGAACCATATACAAAGAAATATGTGTCTAATTATTCTAAAGAATGCAAAATATGGCAAATCAAAAATGTAATATTGTATCACTGAGTTGCAAAAATTTCCAATTCTTTTCATTTTTTTTACATTGAAGAGTCCAAATTTGAACAGTTATCTAATTTATGTAATTAGTGGTTGAATTCATGATTGAGAATTGTTCTTGAGCATTCATTGGTCTAATAATATGACCCCTTATTTATTTGATCAATAATTTATATTCATGTTAATATTTGGGAGCTTTGTTTTTTTTTTTTCTTTTTTTTTCTTTACCTATTTGTGGTTTATTACAGTGAAACAAAAATTATTAGAACAGTTTTATACTATTTTATTAAAAACAAAGCATGATTTATGTTTAGTATAAAAATCCCAACTAAGCATGATCATTGGAATATGATAATGATAATGATAAGTTACACAATTATTCAATAGTAAGAGAATAAAAATGAAAATTTGAAAAAGGCTTAAAAAAATGTCCAGATCTTTTAAAGACGTGCACTGCGACTGATTAATTTCATTACATATAAATTAAATTAAATAAAGTTGACGTGAAACTTTATACAAGGCAAAAAGAAAAGACCAGGCTGGAGGAAAACAAAGATAATTGTAAAGAGTTAGGGGGCAGACAAGATGCAAAAAAAAATGTGTAAAACAAGAGAGAGACTGTAGATGATAATCTCATGAGGCAGGGTCCTGACTTCACATACATGGTTGCCTCTGGAACTGTTTCATATGTCTTTATTCTTTATTGGTGATGCAAGAAACTGCGTAGTAGCTCGTAAGCAAGTGGAAGGTTTTAAATGTACATTGTTGGATTCCTAAAATAATCTTGGTAAAAGAGTTATTCCAAAACTGTTGATGTTGATGAGCCACTTTACTTTAGTTTACCAACTGAAAGCAAACATAACATTGTACTGGGCATGGTCTAACAGTAGGTGTGTTGTGATTCTCACTGCTAAGTTGTTACACCTCATCAACAGCCAATAGTATTAGCAAATAGCAAACTTGCTTACGAATATATCTACGCTGATGGGCATGGTGGTGAATATCTGGTGTATTGCAATCTTGGCAACGGAAAACACAGGTGTGCCGCTGATTGATTTGAACCCTGACAACAGTCACCAATCAGATGTTTATTGCCATCTTTGTGTGCACTCATGTGTGCGACACACACTCAATGCACGTACAAAGACATGCCGCAGTGCACAAACCTAAATTTTACATCAACAATACACTGAATGCAAAACAATTACATGCTGTTCTTATAAATGAGATCAGTTTTCTATCTGAAAAGCACAGAAGCGCTGCACCGTTAAAATAACAATCTGCTATTTTGAGTCGGAGACTTAACCTGACTCTTAAAGGGAATGGCAAGTGCCGTTCTGATTGGTTTATTTCATGTTACACCCAACATTGTATCATATTCCTTTTTCACGTTTTAAGCTGAGCAAGGAATGCTGTTCCTGTCGATATGATAGCAACGACACACTGACACTTCCTAAATCAAACCATTTTTCCATTTCCATTCAATTTTTTCATATTTTGAGTAAAACAAAACACAGAAAAAAAGGTAAAATGATGTAAGTGTAGGTATATCTGTGTAACTTTACAACTAAATTTAAAGTTTTATTATTGTTATTTAATAATAACAATATAATAAAGTGTATTATGTCCTATTGGTGGACAACAGTGAACGGTGAAAATATTTAATACACAATTTTGTTACCAATTTGATGACTGAAAGGATTAAGGTACTTATTTGTCATATGCTACTTTGAAACTTTCTCTTGCTCAAACAAAAAAAAGATATATTTTTTTTGCTAAGATGCTTTGTAGGTAATAATCCAGGTGATCATTCATTCATTCATTCATTCATTTATTCATTTATTGTCAAACCCGCTCAATGCATATTTATACACTACTGGTATTGTCTATATATAACACTGTTTCTGTAAATGACCTACTCGTGCGCTTTAACAGCGTGAATGAGGTGGTTAGTATCCTCTGCTGAGAAGCACAGAAGCACTGCACCGTTAAAATAGCAATTTGCAACGCGCCGAGTGGTCCAGCGGTCTAAAGCGCTGCCACTATGAGCGGGATGCAGCTTTGCCATTAAGCTGCTGGCGTTCAAAGGGAGCAAAATTGGCTCTGCTCCCTCCCGGTGGGTAGATGGCGCTCTCTCCCCACATCACGCCTAGGGTGATGTCCACAGCACAGGGCGTCTGTGAGCTGATGTACCGGAACCGAGCCGCTGCGCTTTCCTGGCTGCTCGGCAATGCTGCATCAGCAGCAGCTCGAAAAGAGGCGGTGGCTGACTTCACGTGTATCGGAGGAAGCATGTGCTAGTCTTCACCCTCGTGGTGTGTTGGGGCATCATTAGTGATAGGGGGAGTCCTAATGAGTGGGTTCGGGTAATTGGCCATGTAAATTGGGGAGAAAATGGGAAAATTTTGAAAGAAAAGTGTTTGCTTGTGTGTTTCAAGCTGAGCAAGGTGTACTTTTCCTGACGATATGATAGCAACGACACACTGACACCCCCTAAATCAAGCCACACAGTGCACGGTTGATGGTTCCCCTATAGATAGCAACAATAAGGCACTTTGCCATATAAGTTTGCACTTATTGACAAAAAAAAAGTTAAAAAGATGTAAGTGGAGGTATATCTGTGTAACTTTACAACTAAATTTGGAGTTTGAAAGTGTTTCATGTCCTATTGGTGGACAACAGTGAATGGTAAAAATATTAAATATTTGATACACAACTTTGTTACCACTTTTCGAAAGGATTATTTATTTTACTTATTTGTCATATGCTACTTTGAAACCTTCTCTCTCTGGAACAAAAAAAAAGATATATTTTTTTGTCAAGCCCTCCGGCTGCAGATCCGAGCACTTTCTCAAGATATATATATATATATATATATATATATATATATATATATATATATATATAATATACTGTATGTATAGTGAGAGCCATTCATCTTCTGAGCAATCCTGATGTGGTTTCCAGTCCCAGCTGCAACAGCAATCACACAGTGCAAGTTTCACCGCTACACTTTACTGTGAGCACTGAGTTATCTGGCTTAGCCTTCGGGCCAGAGTAGTCTCATTAGACTGCGGCACTGTCAGGGCTTCTGTGTGATACCATTGGTTAACGGGGGTTGTGTCCTACTGCTGGGACCTGGGTTTGAATCCTAATGATGCCATAGCCATCTGTGGCCACAAGTCCAGGAGAGCACAGTTGGCCCAGCTGTTCTCTGGGTGGAGAGAATGGCTTGGGTCCTGGCTCCTGTTGATCTACAGCTGTGCTGGCTGATCGCTGGCATCAGGTGGAAGGTACAGCATGTCTAAGATGTATGTGCAGCAGCTTGAAAATATATTTTTGTACTTATTTATGTCTTTACACTGCCAGCCTGGCTGTTGTACAATTAAAGTGGTGCAGAACTAGAGTGGCAATTGGCCAAGACCAACATTATGGAGAAATAATTGGGCAAATAATAAAAATAAGAAAGAAAACAAAAAAAGATAGAAACAATTCCATACATGTGCTTTGTCTTCTATGTGATATCCAAATAATCTACAAAGAATAAACATGTGATTAGGCTTAGATCTTCTAGATCTTCCTCAAAAATGTCTCTCAACAATGTGTAAAGAACGTTTTTTTTTTATGTTGGAATCTTTCTTTGGATTGAAACTGGAGTGGATGGTTGTCATAGTGATTCCACCATGAAAAAAAAGTGAATAAAAGAAATTCTACAAATCTTCTGCGGTTGTGATTGTCCACAAAATAATTGGTTTTCCGGAAGGAGAAGGAAGGCTGCAGGGTCAAACAGACTGAGGCAGTGTCACGATCATTTGAAGATCGCAGCAGTAACAGGGGAGTTAATGTAAAAGGGGACTGACTAATTGACCTCTTCAAGGGTGGAGAACAAGGGATTAGATAAGAAATAGGTTATAAAAAAATAACTACACCACAGTGCCTAAATAAATGCAGACATATCACTAAAATTGGTAAATCCATGAGCAATAATATTGTTAATCCATGAACAAGGTCAACCCAAGTGTTCTCTAGTCCTGCTTCTGGAAAGTTACTTTCCCACAGACGTTGGATCCAATCCTAATCAATTAAAGAAATGTAGCACTTTCTTGTTTGTCAGAATTAAGAAAAAAAGCTTCTTAGAATTTGCAATTCTCAAATTCTTTTTGGTATCTCGTAGGTGTTTTTACAAATGAAAAGTGTGGACCAAAATTCTCCAAGCAAAGTTTCATGGGTTTGGTACACTGGGTAAATTTAATCCAGTTATTTTTAGTCCAGTTTCAGTTAAGATAGATCACCAATGTATCTTCTGTTGCTGAATATGCAATACCAGAATCAACTTAGTCTGATTAGTTCAAAAGTCTGAACCATCTAGAAAAGTTATTTCACACTGCAGACAAACCTGACTAGGGATTAGTCGATCCAGATAGCTAGATTACAACCACAATGATAATAAACATGCATAATGAGTAGCATAATATAATCAGTTAAATGGTGTCACAATAATTGGAAAAAAGGAAATTTGAGAGGAAAATTGTGCTGGAGCTATACCCACCCCTTCGTTAAATTGAACCATTTAATAGCATCCGCCCACATGTCCCTATATCTGCTCATACCATTTTGTGGATAGAAATCAACACCAGAACAATCTTTCCCAAAAACAATGAGTGTCAACCAGAGGTTCTACCAGGAAACCTTAATACTATGTCACTTATACACTACCATTGCCTCTTTTTAGATGCTGGTGGGTTTTTTTTTTCTCCTCCATCCTTCCTACTGTCTCCAGAGCTGCCCTGCAGGATGGTTCCTCCTACTGTTTAAAAAGTCTAATTAGTTCAAAAGTCTGAACCATCTAGAAAAGTTATGTCACACCACAGACAAACCGGACCACGGTTCAGTTAATCCAGACTGTGGCAGTCTCTTTTGGTCTAACCAAATTTTAGTCCTTTCTTCCAGGCAGTTGTTCAGTTCACTGCTCCTTTCAAACCCAAATTCCAAATAAAAATATAGTCATTAAGAGCATTTATTTGCAGAAAATGTCTGAAATAACAAAAAAGATGCAGAGCTTTCAGACCTCAAATAATGCAAAAAAAAAAAAAAAAAGTTCATATTCATAAATAGAGTTGAGAAATCAATATTTGGTGGAATAACCCTGGTTTTTAATTACAGGTATGTTCTCCTCCACCAGTCTTACACACTGCTTTTGGATAACTTTATGCCATTCCTGGTGCAAAACAAGCAGTTCAGTTTTGTTTGATGGCTTGTGATCATCCGTCTGCCTTTTGATTTTATTCCAGAGGTTTTCAATTTGGTAAAATTAAAGAAACCTATCATTTTAAAGTGGCCTCTTATAATAATAATAATAATAATAATAATAATAATAATAATAATAATAATAATAATAATAATAATAAAAATAATCATAATAATGTTGTATTAACAAAGCCTCATGCTCAACTGTGTGTAGATTAGTAATTGTCAAGGATAAATACATTTGGGGAAAATCTAAACATAGTATGCATAATAATGTGAACAGTTGTGCACTATGAAATAACATTTCTTTTATGAACTAGGGCATCAGAGAGAAATTTCTCTGTTCATCTCAGATCAGCAACTTTTCAAAAGGGTGATGAAGCGTGTGACATGGTGGATGATTTTAACAGGATGAGATGGTGTGGACAGAATCTTTCTTTTTTAATCATTTCTGATTTATGTGGAAAATTCCACGGGACAGTCCGTCTCTACAAGACATCAGAACATGCGGATGACCAAAGTGAAGTCAGTGGCTTGGACATCAGATTCAGGTAATATTCCTTTCGTGTTTAATTTCATGCTTTATTTATTCCTTCCATACCATCAACTTAAGGCTGAGCGAGGAAAAATGGACATCAGAGTTTACTCAGTGTGACATCCAGTCAAAACTTAATTTTTTTTCAGCTTAAAACGGCAACTGTACTGGTGGATTGCAGAGCACAGGGCTGGCAGGGCTGCAGGAAAATCGCAAGGGCTTTACATAGCTTATAGTTCGTACCACCAAACAGATAACCTTTTTAAAAGGGAAAAGAGGGCTGTTGAGAGGAGAAAGTCAGTCTCTGCAAAACAAGCCTCATGAGAATGTGAAATCCAGTTGCATTTTAAGTTTATTCTCTTTTCTAAACCAGTCACTGAAAAAGTAACAACATTTTTCTTCGTCAAAGTTGACCAACACCCGCAGATGACATGTCTCTTCGAACAATCACTGATCATCAGTAAATTTTCCATTTCATTTCGAAATCAAGGGATCAGGGTCTGTAGGAAGAGTGGAGAGACACACAGTCCAAACTGCTTGAGGTCTAGTGTGTGAAGTTTCCACAAACAGTGATGGTTTGGAGAGACATGTCATCTGCTGGTGTTGGTCCACTGTGTTTTATCAAGTCCAGCAAAGTCAGTGCAGTGTTTTCACAGAAAATCTTACAGCACTTCATGCTTCCCTCTGCTGATAACTGCTGTTTATCGCTGTCTCTTTGCTGTGAAGATGCTTGAAGATGAGAAAGAAGACGCTGCCATAGGTTTAATACTAAGCCAATATCTTTAAGGCGGTCCTAGGCCAGCCCTGGAGAGAGATGTTGCCCACTTCTATGTTCCTGCTCTCCCCCTCACAGGACTGAGGGACCTGCTTTTATAGGGTGTTATGGTATACATCTGGAATCACTTAATCATGCTCACATGAGACACAGAGACATCCATAGAAGGAGTCTTTCTAGAAGGATGGTTACATACATTAGTGCAGAAAAATACAGTGGAAAAATCTAAGCTGAAAATGTGGATTTCATTTCCCAGCAGGACTTGGCACACACAATTGGTTTTATATAATATTCTATTTTTCTGAGATACTGATTTTTGAGTTTGTATTACCTGTAAAGCCATAATCATCAATAATAAAATGAATAAAGGCATAAAATAGGTCCCTCTCTGTGTGCAATACATCTATATAATGTATTTGAATGAATTTCATATTATAAATGGCATTACTAAAATAAAGTCAATTTTTTATGATATTTATTTATTTATTTTTAGATGCACCTGTAGTTCAGTACAAAGGAGATGTGCTTGTGGGAGTCTTACCAGCTTCACAACCACCTGTGCCTTATAACCCGGTGCTTATCTCATCTTATGTATGAATTTTACCAGTCAGGTTGTAAGGAGCAGTAAAGCCACTCCGCTGAAGTCCAGTATTATACAGGAGTTTCAGTGAAGTTTCTCCAGGAGTATTAGCATTACCTGCTAACCATGCAAGGCACTAGCTCTTTGGGCGTTCAGAGGTGAGTATTATCGCCCTGTAACCCGCTGCTAAGTAGCATTGCTGGAGTAGCATTAGCATTAGCCGCTAACCGTGCTAAGCACTGTTTTTAGGAGAGAAATCTGCGTAGATTAACATCCAGCACTCGTTTGACTTGTCTGACGCTACCGATTTTTTTTTTTTTTTTTTGAGAATTACAGTTTTGTTTACTTGACTTAGCTTAGCTTTACAGGTTTACAGACCTGCTGAATTAGAAGGAAAGCATGGCTACACCCCTGTTCCTTACCAATGTCGCATAAAATGCGCCTTATAATCCGGTGCTCCTTATGTATGACAATAGACAATGGTGTGCCATATAATCTGGTGCACTATATAATGGGGAAAAATATGATATTGTGGCGGCTCTGGGTTGTGTGTGTGGCTGCCTGCAGGCATGTTTCTGTTCTCCTGTGCGCGAGGATGAAAGGGGTGGGGCATCTCCCTTGGGAGGGGTTATGCAGAGAGGGTGGGCACCACTCTGGATCTGCCATCTGGGAGACACACAGCTGGGTTGGTGGCCTTGGGGCTATTTGAGCTCTGTGGGTTTGGTTTTTAGCTTTCCTAGTCTTGTTCAAGACTGTAAGTGAGTGGCAAGCCGGTTCAATAAAGGAGCTGTTGAGCATTCAGCATGAGTTTCACGGGTCTTCCTTCCTCTTCCACGCCACATTTGGTGTCAGAAGTGACCCTGCTGGAAGATATTGAGCTGCTGGCAGGGGAAATCGAACGGCTGAGGAGGAAGACAGCGGACCAACGGACTGGAGGCAAGGCTCTCCAGCGGAGTGGACTCGGACCTGACGGCGCCAGCGGGCTGTTCGGGGGTCGTGGCCGGGGGGAGGGCGACGCGAGCACGGCGGCCGCAGCGCATGGCGCAAGGACAGCGGCGCCGACTCGCGGAACGGACGGCGCGATGATGGCGGCGCAAGCCTCCGGGATGGCGGGCTTGACGGCTCAACCCCGCCTTACCCCCTACGACGGCAGCGCTGACTGGACAGCCTTCGAAGCTCAGCTTGAGATCGTGGCGGGTGGTGCGGGCTGACGCGCTGAGGGTACTGATCGAGCTACCCGCCGAGTGCCGCTGCGAGCTGCCTGAACTGACGCGGGCGCTGAGAACACGTTTCAGCCGCCAACCGTCGGAGGCGGCCGCCAAAATGCTAGTGGCGGACAGACGCCGACAGCAGGGAGAGACACTGGGCGTGCTGGCATCGGAGATGGCCCTGCTAACCCGCCAAGCTTACCCAACGTTTCCGCGAGCGGCCCAGAGGAGGCTCGCGTTGGATCACTTTCTGCGCGCCCTCGAGCCGAGCGAGCTGCGCAAACACGTGAGGCTGGCCGACCCGCAGACCCTGGAGTCCGCGGTGGAGGTGGCGGAGTGGTCCGAACTCATCCTCTCAAGCCATCCTGGACCGTGGGGGGCGTCGCCGGTTGCCCATGATTCGCAGAGGTGGGGTCGGAGCCGGTCAGATGCCCAACTGGAGTGCTGGCGCTGCGGGGGGCGTGGCCACAAGCGAGCGCACTGCAGCCGGCCGGGAAACAGAGCCGGGACCACCCAGTGAGGGTTACGGTGTCCCCAGGAACGCTATGCTTACCCTCGGGATCTGATTCCGGAACTGCCGGACTCAGCGGCTATTTCCTGAAATGCACATTGAATGGAGTGACGGTGAACGCGCTGGTGGACACGGGCTCGTCAGTCTCTCTGATATGGCCCGAGCTAGCGACGGAGGTAGCGGCCGAGTTTGTGACTGACAACAGCCAGCGGTCCGTGACTGGCCCACACCGCGAGATGCAAAAATGGTTCGCAGCTTCGTGGGGCTCGCCTCGTATTACAGGCGGTTTATTAGGGGGTTCGCGGACGTGGCAGCGCCGCTTCATGCTCTGACTAAGCCTAGTGTGAAATTCCGCTGGTCTGACGAGGCGGAGCAGGCATTCGAGGAGCTAAAAAGCCGCCTGTGCAATGCTCCGATTCTAGCGTATCCGAAGGTGTCTGAGAGTTTCATTGTGGATACTGATGCGAGCGACCACGGCCTCGGAGCAGTCCTGTCGCAGGTTCAGGACGGCTCCGAGCGCGTAATAGCGTACTATAGCCGCCGCCTGGACAAGGCGGAGCGCAACTATTGCGTAACGCGCCGGGAACTACTCGCGGTGGTCGTATGCCTTAAACATTTCCGAGCGTACGTGTATGGGGTGCCCTTTCTGCTGCGCACTGACCACACCTCGCTACAGTGGCTCATGCGTTTCCGCGAGCCCGAGGGCCAACTCGCGCGCTGGTTATCTAGACTCCAGGAGTTTCGTTTTGAGGTTGTGCACCGCCCGGGCTGTGGCCACAGTAACGCGGATGCTTTGTCGCGCCAGCCGTGTGTGGCCGCCGACTGAAAACATTGTGCTCGTGCTGAGGAGAAATCTGCTGAGACCGCACGCTGCGCTGCAATCTCCGGGGATGTTACTGGCGCTGTCGGGGTGGCTCAGGTGTCCGTAGAGCAGCTCCGCGATGCGCAACGGGCGGATCGCGAATTATCGTGGGCAGTACACGCGCTCAATGCGAACGGCACACCGTCATGGGGGGAGGTGGTGCCGCTGGGCCCGATTGCTAAGGCATTGCACTCCAACTGGGCTAGTTTTAGTTTGTCCGACGGCGTGCTGTGCCATACCTGGGAGGATCCGGCGAACGGGCGGCGCGTTTTTCAGGTGGTGGTACCGCGGGCGCTTAGGGGATCGGTCCTACGGGGAGTTCATGGGTCACCTGGGGCTGGGCACTTTGGTGTCACCAAGACTCTGAAGCGCCTGAGGCAACGCTTCTATTGGCCTGGGTGTAGAACCGACGTGGAACTCTTCGTGCACTGCTGTGACGTGTGCGCTGCCGAGAAGGGCCCCTCGAGGGCGCCCCGCGCCCCACTTCACCCTTACCAGTGCAGCAGCCCGATGGAGCGGGTGGCCGTGGACGTGCTGGGCCCCTTTCCGGTGACGGACTCTGGAAATCGTTTTGTTCTGGTGGCGATGGACTATTTCACGAAGTGGCCAGAGGCCTACGTGGTGCCGGACCAAGGGGCGGTCACTACTGCGGATATCCTGGTGCGGGAGTTCATTTGCAGATTCGGGGTTCCGGAAGAACTGCACAGTGACCAGGGGAGAAATTTCGAGTCGGAGGTCATGGCGGAGGTCTGCCGCATACTGGGAATCCATAAGACCAGGACGACGCCCCTTCATCCGCAGAGTGACGGACTGGTGGAACGTTTTAACCGCACGCTGGTGGCGCAGTTGGCCATGGTGTCGGACAAGAACCAGCGTGACTGGGACAGGCACCTGCCGGTAGTGTTGCTGGCCTGTCGCTCCGCTGTGCAGGAGACGACGGGATTCACGCCGGCTCTGCTTATGTTCGGACGCGAACTGAGGACGCCGGTCTCCCTGGCTTTTGGGGCGCCTCCTGACGGGGGCGGGTATGCTTCGGACACGCCCACTTTTGTCTCGGACATTATGTCTTCGCTGGAATTAGCACACCGTCTAGCGCGCTCCAACCAGTCTGCTGCCGGACAGAAGCAGAAGTGTGCGTACGACACGCGCTGCTTTGGGGACCCGTTGGCGGTGGGGGCGAGGGTTTGGCTATATAACCCTCAGCGGAAGAAGGGACTGTGCCCAAAGCTCCAGTCGGCCTGGGTGGGTCCGTGCTTGGTGCTGTCCAGGCTGGGGGAGGTGGTGTATAAGATCCGGTGGGGCAGACGCACTATGATTGTGCACCGTGATAGGCTGGCCCCCTATAGGCCGAGACTGTCGGACACTGTGGACGGTGGTGCGGAGCCTGCCGGCTTTGCACTCGTGCCTGACCTGAACTCTGGCTCTTCGGAGCCGCTGGCAGGCGGTGCCGTGCCCGGCCCCTCCAGGCTGCCGCGGGCACGGAGGCCGCCCGCCCGCCTTAATGACTTTGTTTGCGACTGATTGTAAAAAAAAAATAAAAATGTTCTGTTGTACACGGGGTTTGTGTTGGGTTGGTGGGGTCGCCGGGGCAGCTGACCCTTGGGAGGGGGGCTATGTGGCGGCTCTGGGTTGTGTGTGTGGCTGCCTGCAGGCATGTTTCTGTTCTCCTGTGTGCGAGGATGACAGGGGTGGGGCATCTCCCTTGGGAGGGGTTATGCAGAGAGGGTGGGCACCACTCTGGATCTGCCATCTGGGAGACACACAGCTGGGTTGGTGGCCTTGGGGCTATTTGAGCTCTGTGGGTTTGGTTTTTAGCTCTCCTAGTCTTGTTCAAGACTGTAAGTGTATATATAGCCTGTTGAAATGTTAGATTAGCATGGTTAAGTATATTATAATTAGTGTAATGTAGGATTAGCTTATTTTACACTGCTTTAATTTTAAATACAATATATAATTATATCCCATCTGATACGAAATAGCCAGAAACTCTACAAAAAGTCAACAAGCAACAACAAAAACTAAAAAAAAAACTCTTGAAAGTAAGTGGGCATGGAGAGATGATGAATGGTGAATGGTGGAAAACTTGCTTATATAGGTCCTGAAGTTTACAAAAAGTTCAGAAGTGAGCTGATGGAACACAGACGTATTAAGACAACATTGCAGCAGCTGGAAGCCCTATAGGTGCTTGAAGCCATATTATAAAGCCTAATGGTCGGATTCCTGGCGATTTCATCCTGACTGGGTAAATCTCATCTTAACGGCTGAGGCTGCTGATTCCCGCTGGGTGAGAGGATACTGCCCTGCATGTAACTGTAGGCTCTGAAGGAGGTGGGGTGGATTAGAGGAACGTAGGGGTCGGTGCCAGGTGAGACGCTTTAGAGCAGACTTAGCAGTGAAGCACAGTAAATAAGGCTTACAGGGCTCTTTGTATGTTCATGGAGTTTGGCTAACTGCATTCTGAAGTGAGTAAGAGAGAGAGAGAGAGAGTTCGTGAGGAAGTGTGTGGGAGTCTTAGCACTTAGCAAGTTGAGCATTTCAGTCTGATATTGCAACATCTCATACTGCAATAAGTGGACATTAATATTGCAGAAATAATGAATGGATATAAAATACATTGTGGTTAAAGACTATAAAAAGGCTATATATTGTGTGGTGATGTTTTCTGAAATGCCTAAGCCTACAAAACTCAGCCGATAAGGAGTTATGATCTGATGGGACTAAGGACGCCTGTGGGGTTGTGGTCATTGTTATGCCAGATTAAAAATGAAGTAAAGGGTTCTGAATCTGATGGAGTCCAACTCATAAAGCAGCAAGAGAAAGGCCAGTAGGGGTACAATCATGATATTTTCACGCTTGGCAAGTTAGCATGTAAACACGTTCGACTTCACACTTTCAAATTAATTGTGCTTTCTCCTCTTTTTCTTGTATATATTTTTTTATTTTATCTTCTTCTCGTTCATCTCTCTCTTCATCATTTAGAATATTCTAGTTTTTTATTTGTTCTTCCTTTTTGGTATTCTTCTTCTTATTATTATTTTTCTTCTTCTTCTTCTTCTTCTTCTTCTTTGCCCTTTTTCCTTTCTCCTTCCTCCTCCTCTTCCTCCTCCTCCTCCTCTTTCCCTTTTCCTTTATTCCGTCATCCTTGCTTAATCCTTCTACTTCAACTTTCTTTTTTTATCCTCATATTTTTTCTTTCTTCTACTTCTTCTTTATTTTTCACATTCAATGTCTATTTTTTTCTTTTCCCTGTATTCTTTGACTCCATCTTCTACTTCTTTTTTTATTTTTCTTTCTTTTTTCACATTCAACTTCATTTTTCTGCCTATTCTTTGTATTCTTTGCCTTTGTCTTGATCTTCTATTTCTTTATTTTTCTTTATTTTTTCAAATTTAATGTCTTTATTTTTTTGCCTTGTCCTTGTATTCTTTGCCTTTTTCTTTATCTTCTACTTTATTTCTTTTTTTCACATTCAACTCCTTATTTTTTGGCTATTTCTCTGTATTCTTCATTTTCTTCTACATACTTCTTCTTTATTTTTCTTTCGTGTTTACTTTCAAATTCTTTATATTTCTGTCTTTTTCTTAACCTTTCTCATTCTTTTCTTTCTCTTCCTCTTCATTACTTTTTCTTCATTGTTTCTCCTTGTTTCTCATTGTCATCCAATCCTTCATTTTCTTGTTTACTTGTATTTTTTTCTACTTCTATTTCTTCTTTTTTGTCTCTTTAGACTTGGTATATCATTACATTTATTTTGCTGTCTTCAGGGTATCTGTCCTATCTGTCCATAATTTCTTAACATCTAATGATCTGAATAAATCCATTGCAATTGAAGTTTTACCAGGAGACTCCAGAGGTGGAAACTATCAGAAACTATCAGGAAATATTTGAAGTAAAAGTCTTTACTATAGGCCTGCTGTTGGACCAGGTCTTGTCACATCTGTACCCATGCAGATCCTGCCATGTGTTGGGCAAGGGCGGAGCCAAGAAATGCCCATATTTGAAGGCAGAAAGGTGTGATTAGAGATCTTTTAATGATAAATGGAAACCGATGGTTGGTCAAGATAAGGTCTTCTAGCAGAATTACATTTCTAATGTTCTTCTGATACTGCAAATATGTAAAAATGTGGATTAACCTGTTTCTTCTTCTTCTTCTTCTTCTTCTTCTTCTTCTTCTTATTATTATTATTCCTTGTGTTGTCTTATTCTTTCTTCTATCCTATCCTCATTTATTTTCTTCTTATTTATTATTCTAAGATGTTTTTGTTTCTATATCTTTAGGATATCTCTGGTCCACTGTTGATACACATTTAACTGCTTGTAAAAAGAGATCGTATAAACCATATGAATGTATCTAATGTGCTTATAGTAAGGAAAAATGGTGCAGTCATCATTATTTTTCATCATCATAATCATCATCTTCCTTATCATCATTGTAGAAGGCATCTTTTTTTTTAGTTTAAATATGTGAGGCAGTGCAGGGCAATATAGGGCAGCGATGGTTTTAAGAGACTATGGGGCTTCTGGGGCAGAAATGACTTTAAATCACACTGGCCTACTAACGCACTAAATGGCTTGATGGCCTTGGGGTATTTCGCTGTTACGCTTGTTCTTCTCCCACTCACTCTCTACACTCATACTCAATGTGCTCTGACATAGTGTTTTGTTTATCTGACCTGGACTTTCCCTCCACCAACCAGAAATGGGGGTTTACTATCACATTTTATTTATACAGAGGAAGCTGAGATCAAGTGTCTTTAGCCAGCAGGTCTCTTTACCCCCCTTTCCCTCGCATGCTATTTATTTTTTTCTATATTATAGTAGAAAAATTTCTTCAGCTGGCTCAGAAATGAGAGGATATGCCTTTAGGCTATTTATGTGCATTTTCAGACCAGTTCCTCCACATGCAATCATAAGATGAAAATACAAACATCATCATTGCCATACAGTTATAGTAACAGTAATGGCAGCTGTGCTCTGTGTTCCACACAGGGAGGTATGAAGCTATTGCAGTATAGCAATAATGCAGCACTGTTAGAGGGCTTCATCTTAGTTGGAGATGCGTACACATTGGTAAGGTTATGAAAAAATGCCTTAAACCTGTGATATAAGCATTACCTTTAACCGAGAGTACAATGGTAAACATTTGCTCATCCCTCTGAGGCTGTTCCAGAGCAGGGTTTTAGGTGTAAAACAGACTTTGGCAGCGTACGTTACAGCTTATGACCCTGCCTGCAGGATCAAATCAATAAAAATCCTGCTGCTATTTTAATTGCAGGAGGACACAGAGACAGGTGGAAGTCCTTGATGCTTAAGGGAGAATAGAGGTTAAAATATCCCATAGCATATCAATGAGTAGTATTAGATTAATTAAAGATATTAGATTATTCATGCATAGGACATTTAAAGACATGCCAAAACATGCGCTGTACTGCAGAAACCACACTGCAAAAAAAAAAAATAATAAATAAGAACGAGGTGCCTAAAAAAGTGTTACAAAATGACTATTTTCTTAATTTAAGGAAAATTACTTAAATTGTATAGACAATTATATTTTCACATGACAAAAGTTATGTAAAACATTTCTGAATGTTTAACAGGCAACTTTTTACAGTTAGTTCTCTTAACATTACATCCACATGACTAAAAGCTGTGTAAAAAATGAATAATTCACATGAATAATTTTGGTAAAAATAACATGATATGACATATTAAAAAAAAACATTATATTTTTGTCACATAAAGGTAATTTTCTTGACAAAAAATGTAAAAGTTGACTGTAAAAAATTTAAAAAGATGAGATTGGCGACTGGCTATGAACAATATGGGACTTATATGGGACTATATATATATTTTTTTCCATATAAAATATTAGTGTGCTGTAACGCCGGACAGATAGGATTGACGCTCACCGAGTAAAAGGTAAAGACTGGTTTATTTACAGAGTAGTAAGCAGAATAACACAGCCAGATAACAGGTTGAACAACACTCACACTGGTAGCAGGAGACGTAGTACAGGAAACAGTCCAAGATCCGAAGCCAGAGAGACAGTCCGATAATACAACAAATCGGATAAGGGCAAAGACAAAAGGCAAAATCCGTAATACAGAAAAAAAGGGTCATAACAAAAGGGCAGACAGGACAAGGTTTGGAAAAACGCTCAGTACGCAACATGAGTCGATAATACCTCGCAAAGTACATATGCTAACAGAACCCTATATATACAAAACCTAGAATTACTATGAACCGGAACAACTTAGAACACAGGTGACTCAGAACGGGGGAGAGTAACGCGATTGGGTGAAGGTGAGCAGCTGACGGTGACGCCATTGCCAGTGGGTTTTTTGGGGAATGGAGTTCGGGAGTGTGAGAGGAGAGTCTAGAGACGTGACATGTGCAATACTACATACAACCTACCTGACATTTTGCACCATGTATTTCCTTACTATCCTGACCATCTGTAAATGAAATATTTTGCAGTGAAATAGGTTTCAACTTTTCACATCAAGTCAGACTTGTTTTCTTGCCACTCTAATTGTCTTGTTTTCTGGCAGAACAACATTTTAGTCCCTGCAATTTACATCAGCGTGCTCTTGAGTAAATGAAAGATTCGAGGTTATAATTACAGGCCAGCACTGATGGGCTATTATCTATTGCCTTGGAGATAATAAGAGAATTAAATGCAATTTTCCTATTTTTCCAGGTGAGCTATTATTAACCCAGACGATTAAAATGTTTTCCCAGCAAAAATGACTAACAGAACTGAACTCTACCCCTTGAACTAAATTAAACATACCCAAACAAATCAAAATAAACGTATAAATCAATAGAGTATGAAACACACATGTCTCTACAAGACATTGTAATTTCTTATTTTACATAGCTTCTGTAAAATTATATTTTGTTCATCTATGTGCATCTATCATAACATTTTGTGAAGGATTGCAGCTCTATCAAGATCATGTAAACCAAATTTTATTACCTGATGACATCATATTTTTAAATGATCCATTATAGCCCTTTATAAGGAGAAAAAGCACTTTTGAGTAAAGAGAAGTAATTGATAAATACTTGAATTGTGAGCAACATGCTTGTCCATTAATATGCTCTCACTCAAAGGGTTCTTTGGAATGATGTCACACAAGAGCCACTTTAAGAAAACCATTAGGAGCCATTTCGCTGTAGAACCATTGTTGTATATAAAGGTGTGCTACATAAGTAATACATAATGTACAGTTCAAATATCAATCATTTTGGTCAACAGATGGACACAATAATAATAATAATTAATAATGAAAGTTTTTTTTTTCATTTTTATTTAAAACTGTACAACACCTAGTGATAGCTTTTTTGTTTATTACCATTTCTGCATGCTATACGTAATGCATTGGAGGCAGGATGCAAATGCATGTTGATTATATTCTCTATTAAAAAAAAAAACTACTACTAAGACTAAATAAACAATGCCTATACAACTATAAAGACTAACAAGAGGACGAGTAAACCAACAAGCAAAAATGAAGAAACAAAGAAACAAATAAAATAAAGAAAACTAAATAAAAACTTAAATCAACATGACAGAACTGAGGATCATACCAACAGCAATCAACATATAAGCAGGGTAACACAACAGGGTCAAACAAAAAGCACAACAGGGAACAAGGGAACACATGAGGTATTTATACACAGGCAAAGACAAGAAACACCTGGGGAAGTAATGAGGGGGCGGGCTTACAAATGAGACACGTGAAAAAACGTGTCTCATTTGAGAGGGTGGGGCTGGGGCGGAGACAAGACATATGACTGGGGAACAGAGGACCAAAAAAGAAAAACACAAGACAGACACAGGCTAAGATGTGACACTACATTTTTGAATACATTGTGCCTATATGTCTGTATAAAGGAATTAAATTTGAGTAACAGTATATGCCAGTAAACATTACTGAGCGACAATATGGTCAGACATTCTCATAATATTTTATTCACTCAAAGGTTGTACATCTCTATAATATATGTTTGGCATCAGAATCTGTATAAATGTTCTACACTAATTCAAGAACTGTAGGTTTAAAAAAATCAAATTGCCCAAATAAAAAAATCGACAAAACAAATTTTTCAGCTGACCTTATATTCCCTTCATTGAATGGAGTGTTTATTGATGATTATATCTTTATATCCATTGGGTGACAATGAGGTGAAAGCAGAGAGAGAGAGAGAGAGAGAGAGAGAGAGAGAGAGAGAAATGACATTTACTTTGAGTTACTCTGAAATATAATACAAACAAATATTGTATTTTATGTCTTAAATATATATATTTTTTGTTAAATGGCAATGGAAATATGACAATAAAATTGTATATCTTACCCAGAAAAGCATGTGTGACATCATGGTTGTGATGTCCAGTTAGTTTAAAACAGAACTGGATGCTAATGATACCTCAGCATAGCCATAACTTAACTCAATTTGATGTGTTTTATCTTTAGATTGGCATCATAGCAGAATCCCACTAAAGAACACTGTGCTTGAATAGCTCCAACTTCAGCTATCTAGATAGGTAGGTACAATTAACCAGTAATTAAACAGATTAATTATATAGATAGAAATTATTTTATCCGTGTGGCTATCAAAATGTTAATAATGTATGATAGGAATATTAGGATAATTGCAAATCCTATAAAAAGTCATCCTTCAAAAGGTCCTTTAAGAAACCAAAAATATGATATGATATTCTTATCCTCAGGTTTTTTGTAAGTGTACTGTTTGAGCTAAACTCTGTTCCGATTTTATTGATTATATGATTTATCATGTTTACTGTGCTCTTTTTTAGTGCTCTAAGTGGCCTAATGTAATTCAAACCTAATTAAAAATAATTAAAAGCACACTCTGTCCTGGAAATTACTCCTCCTCATCACTTTTACCATAAACTATAATTCAAACACAGTCCCAATGGCTAAAAACACTTTATCACTCACAAATCACTCAACATAACCATTTATGCACATTTCCCCCATTAGCATATAATTGCTAGGCCCTGTTTAGGTGTTAAATTACTGCCCTGTTATGGGAAGTAATTATTGCCCTGTTTAGGAGTCTTTGACCATGTGACGTGGTTAATAATAATGTCACCTCACATTTGGCAGCCACCTCATTTGTCATCCCCATGCTAATGTGGAAAAAAATATGAACCCAATTATGAACCCAGATACCTCAGAGAATGTTGTAATTTACCAATTACCAGTCATTTACTGCATGCAGCGGTTTCTACCCTCTAAATCTCAGAAACAAAGTCTATCCATCAATGGAAATTTCATTTTAATCAGTCCCTCAGCTTCAGTGTTCAAGGGCTAGGGTATGCAATTTTGATTGAATGAGCAGAAGATAAAGTTCAGAACACATTTATGTGATTTAAGTTCAGGGCTAAAATCTTAAAATATCCATTCAGTTCTTAAAAAAATAATAATTTGACAAGAGTACAGTTTCTGACTTATCAGTTTGGTCTGAACCATGACAGCAAGCGTAAAAGGTGCAACAAACCATGTGGTTTTAGTCTGGACCAAAATACCAAAATCTAGTCTGACCAAAAGACATGAAACCATGGAACCAATAAACCAAGTGAAACACTTTTAAATTGTTTGAATATTCAGCCCAATTAGAGGAAGTTAAGGTGGTCTATTATCCCCAGTTAAACAACAAAAGAAGAAGAAGAAAAAAAAAAAATATATATATATATATATATATATATATATATATATATATATATATATATATATATATATATATATATATATATATATAAAATGTTGTACTGAAAGCCCACTACTCTTTATGATTTCACAGCATGAAGCATTATAGGCACAAACCCTTATTGGGTTTCTGTATCTACTGTAACTGTAGATTAACTCTTATTTATGGTTATTTAAAGGTAATCTGTTAATTTCATTCTGCTGCGTGACACGCATGCACTCAATCTTAGTCAGATTTGATACAACACCTCGAAAAGTCAGGCCATAACTCAAACGTAAAGCTTTTGAAACACTTTGTGGCTTTTAATAGTACTACATGTGTGAGATCAGCTTGCCAGGGGAGTTGTAATTCTGCACAATATTAGAACTTGTTGATAATAACAGCACTATGTTCAAGATTCAAGATATTTAGGTAACACTTTACTTGGATGGTCCATTTGATGGTCTCTTTGATGCTCAACTGACATTCAACTAACATTAAACTACATGTCTATTAAATGCAAATGAACTAAAAGGTGAAAGTAAATGATTCTCTATTGAAACTAACCCTACATTCAACTCTAATCCAAACGCTTATCTTAATATTTTAGGATTGGGTTTAGGTTTAGATTTTAGGGTTAATTCATGGTTAAGGTTAGGGTTAGGTGTAGGGTTTGATTTTAGGGTTGATTAAGGGTTAAGGTTAGGGTTAGGTGTAGGGTTAGATTTTAGGGTTGATTGATGGCTAAGGTAAGGGTTAGGTGTAGGGTTAGATTTTAGGGTTGATTAAGGGTTAAGGTTAGGGTTAGGTGTAGGGTTTGATTTTAGGGTTGATTGATGGTTAAGGTAAGGGTTAGGTGTAGGGTTTGATTTTAGGGTTGATTAAGGGTTAAGGTTAGGGTTAGGTGTAGGGTTTGATTTTAGGGTTGATTAAGGGTTAAGGTTAGGGTTAGGTGTAGGGTTTGATTTTAGGGTTGATTAAGGGTTAAGGTTAGGGTTAGGTGTAGGGTTAGATTTTAGGGTTGATTAAGGGTTAAGGTTAGGGTTAGGTGTAGGGTTTGATTTTAGGGTTGATTAAGGGTTAAGGTTAGGGTTAGGTGTAGGGTTTGATTTTAGGGTTAATTAAGGGTTAAGGTTAGGGTTAGGTGTACGGTTAGGTTCTATTTTGAATCATTTACATTCAACATAGGGTTAAGTTAAATTTAATGGAGATTCAATTCAGTGTTAGTTGGATGTCAGTTGAGCATCAACAAGGCTATAAAATGGACCATCCAAGTAAAGTGTTACCGATATTTATTCTCACATCACAGAATACAGCTGAACAGGTGTTGGTTCCTTCAAGTATGCAATGAACAATATTAACAGCATAGTAAAACAATAAGATAAAATAGAAATATACTGTTAACAATACATACAATATGACATATGGTAGACAGATAGATGCAGTGTGAAATAAAGTGGAGTACATGGTGCAAGAGTTTGTATGGATGTCAGTGGGGTGGTTTGGGCAGAACAATGTTCTACTGTCTGTTCCACAGCCTGGTCGCCTGGGGGAAGAAGCTGTCTCGGAACCGGCTGGTTTTGGTCTTCAAGCTTATGAAACTCCTTCCACTTGGCAGCTGTGAGAACAGGAATTGGCTTGGGTGGGAGGAGTCCTTCATGATTGTTCTAGATTTCCTCAGGCAGCGGTTGGTGTCGGTTTAAGCATTCACATGGAAATAAACATCCGTCACATGCACATAACTGATCTACGACCATATATAAAACTGACTCATCTTTTTTGTAGCGATTGTATTTGCTATGTGCACACAGATAGACATAATATTAGATAACCAGTTAGAACAAATATATTTTACACATTGTCACTGTTGAACTTGTATCTTAATTTTGCTGTTATTCATCACACTGTGTAAGAATTTAACGATGAGTATACCAATAAAATTGCTCCCAAATGACTTTAAATAATATATTTTTACATTGATGTCTATTAAAGGTTAAGTTTTTTTTTGTTTATTTTGTACTTAAAAGACTATCAAGGATTATATTTTCTGTAGGAACTCGTAATATGATGAGACTGTATCATCAGATATTAAGAAAACATACTGTATTGAAGCACCAACAGCTAGTGTCAGCAGAGCTTCAGCCAGTATTTTCTTATTTGAACTGTGTGGTACATCACGCAAACCTGTGCAGATTGTGACCTCCAAATCTGCCCTCTGCTTATCCCCCCAGTCCCATTTCCACATTTAGCGTTGCCAGGTATAGACAGTGACATGCAAACAGTGTGCTGTAGAAATGGAAAAGGAACAGCTAATTTTTCTGGCAAATTTTCTGCTGAACAGGTAATCACTGAGCTTCAGCAAAGTTGCTAACCATAACTAGGTAATTTACCATCACTTCTAGCATAGTGGCGAGGGGCATTTTGGACAGTGAAACATAAAATTCACTGATCAGCTAGAGAGTAAGACTTAATGTTGTTTGCCAACGTGTGTCAATCTGGCAACCCACATGAACTGCACATCTTTAGAGGAGCAGAAGTGGCAGAGGAAAGTCTATCCAGTGTTTGGAAACTAGACTGCTGTAGCCATTTCACACACTCACATTTCCTACTGTTTGCAACATTAAGATGCTGTTTTGAAGATTTTGAATGTTTTTGCATGACAGCCATTGCCAGGTGCAGAAAGGAGAGGACGTAAAGAGCGGATGCAAATGCAAGTAAATTTATTAACAATAAAGAAACAAACAAGCAATGAACCAAAAACAGAAACTCTGGGTACATAGAGGAAATAAACGCAACCTGAACTCAAGAACCACGTACAAGAACTGACAAAGGAAACAGGAAACAAAGAGCTATAAATACACAAACACACACACAAGGTGGGAAAGGAAACAGGGAACATCTGGGTAAAGGTCACGAGGGGGTGGAGCTACAAATGAAACACAGATTAAGGCAATACACGGGGGCGGAGACACGGAAGAACACGCAGCAAAGCACATGGAGGAGATAAACAAACAGGAGGGCAGTAAAAACATGGGGATAGAACAGATGTGTTCTTAAAATAATAGAAATTAAAAAAACAATATTTATTTAACTTAAGAAATATTTTTCTTTATTAAAATATCACCTTTTTCATAACATGAACCCGCATAAATGTCATAAAAATAAAGGTAGCCTACTATCAAAAAGTAAGCTAGCTTGGCCAGTATATACAGTATATACTGAATGTAATCCATAAATGATTATGACCTTGTGGTCTGCTGAATGTCCCTGGTCTTAGCCTTAGTTTGAAGTCATTCCTCACTGCAAGCCTATATTATTTATAATAGAATCTACAGTATATCTACTGTATATCTATGAAGGTCTAACTAACAGCTAAACTACACTATTCTTGTCCTACTCTGTAAGAAATTCTTAATTTACATACATTTATCTATCATAGCTATATGGCATTAATAATGATCATTTCAGATGTACATTATTTTTGACTCGCAGTCCCTAAGAGTTGTTTTATCCTGACATACATTTCTAAAAATATTCTGGGACGTGTTTCTCTGTATAGTGATGGCTTTTCTGCTTAAATGTATTATTCAGTGCATTGCAGGGGTAGGGCCAGTAGGAGTGGAGAGCTCTCCAGAGCCACGCAGTAGGGCTGAACAGAGGGTATGGGGGGTGGGGGTTGGATGGGGAGCCGAGCGTCTGCCACATCCAGATGCCAAAAATCTGCTCTCTCTTACTCACTGTCTTCGCCGCACACGGATACATGGATGTGCATGCATTCTGTCGTCTGCGGGTCTGTGGATATCTTTTATCTTTTATGATGAAACAAAAAAAAAAAAAACATAAGGCTTAAGCAAAACTTTGCCTATCCACTCTGACTGTGATTCCCTATTCATTTTCTCAATATCCAAGTGGATTGAGTCATTTACCAAATCACTACCATCTAAGCTGCTTTCACATATGAAAGATGGCTCCCTGGCGTGATACCCTGGAGCGTTTGTGAAGAAACCACAGAATACATTTGCGGTTCAAACAAACCTAAAACGATGTGTTTACGAGCGAGGAGCTCACTCAAATTGACACTGGCGCTCAAGCTTTCACATTACAGCGCCAGGTACTCTGATATGGATCCTGCTTTGCTTTGTTTTGAAGATCACTTTTATATACATATTGTTTCCAACAAAAGTAATATTTTGCTATCACCCATCATCTGGCTTTGATACGATGTGATACAATAGCTGATGTTTGTGAAAAAGAAAGTTGCCTGAAGCTTCCTCCTTACTGCCAAAGCCTTGGATACACTGCCGTGTTTGCGTTGTTTTGTTGGGCAATACTGTATGAATTTTCAAAAACACAGTATCACATTTAGTCTATATCACTTTAGATCATTTTAGCTGAATACTTTTAATGTAATATGGTGATATAAAAGGGTTTTGCTTATTTTTGGGCAGTGCAATCTTCTTTTTTACTGTACACAGTGTTCTCCAGCACATCCCAAAGATTCTCAATGAGGTTAAGGTCTGAAATCTGTTGTGAACTCTCAATCCATGTGTGAAAATGATGATCTCATGCTCCCTGAATCACTCTTTCACAATTCCAGCCTCATGAATCCTGACATTGGCAACCTTTAAATATGCCCATGATCATCAGGGAAGAAACATTCCATTTATGGAATAACCTGGTCTATATTCAGTATTTTCAGGTAGTCAGCTGACCTCATTCTTTCAGCACATACTGTTGCTGAACCTAGACCTGACCAACTGCAGCAATAAGCCCAGATAAAATCAAATCAAATTTATTTGTATAGCACTTTTTACACCTGGTGTCGTCACAAAGCAGCTTCACAGAAACGTGATTACAGACAAAGAATCTGGCAAAAATTCATAGAAAATACAGAATACAGAACCCCCCGTGAGCGCGGAGGCAAGGAAAAACTCCCTCAGAGCTGCAGTAGGTGGAAAAAAACCTTGGGAGGACCAAGACTCACATTTAAGGGGGAACCATCCTACCACTGGTCAAATGGCTTTTAAATTAATTAAAAAAGTCTTTCTACATCCACATAGGTCTTAGATATTCAAGATTATAGCAGTGCCACTAATGGAAGCAGTTAGAGTTCATGATATCATTTACTTAGTTAAATCCAGGTGGTACAGCCCTGGAAAAAAAATAAGAGACCACTTAAAATTATGAGTTTATTTGATTGAACCAAATTGAAAACCTCTGGAATATAATCAAGAGGAAGGATGGATGATCAGAAGCCATCAGACCAAGCTGAACTGTTTAGTTTTTTTTCACCAGGAGTGGCATAAAGTTATCCAAAAGCGGTGTGTAAGACTGGTGGAGGAGATCGTGCCAAGATGCATGAAAACTGTGATTAAAAACCAGGGTTATTCCACCAAATATTGATTTTTGAACTCTTGAAACTTGTTTTCTTTGCATTATTAAGCTCTGCATCTTTTTTGTTATTTCAGCCATTTCTCATTTTGCGTTTGCTTTTTTGTGCTCGGCTTTTGGGCATCGCCCATTGATGGGACCAGCTTCTGACCAGAATGCTCCAGCAGAGCAGACTCAGATTGAGCCAAAATATGGGAATTTGTGTCCCTCACACACTGCTGAAATCTCTCTCCAACTGCTCAATCTGATTGATGAAAAATATGCAGACTAGAGCCAACTTGCACAGATTCAACCAGACTGAGAATTAGGGCTAAATCAGGATAAATATCATGTATTGTAACCCTGGTTTAACAAATACGTTCCTTTCTCAAATCTGCCACATTGTTGCTAGATCAGTATTGTGATCTTGTTACTATCCCCTGATGGCCTGTCTGTTTTGCTGCCTATTTTAGCATAGAATTATAAATTGATGTGTTAAATAACTACCACTGTCCTCCTTATGATAAACCCTTCCATCTGGCAAGCAGCATGAGGTCTGTGATCATTTCTTCCACTCGAGCCAGCAGTGCCTCCTCTGGATACGCTCCCTGCTGCAACCATCATCATCTGGCCCTCACCAGGTTCTACACTTGGCTAAAGGGTTCAAAAGCTTTGGTCTCTGGATCTCAGCTTTGGCTTGGAAACCATTGTTCTTTCATTGATTCCTTCATATATGTTGCTGCTTTGAATTCTTTTTCAAGTTCACTGTTCTCTGTATTTAAAACAATGGCTTTATTTTAGATGTATTTAAAGCAAAATTGGTTGTTTTTACTGTTAGGCTCTTGAAGGAGCTTGAGATAACTGCTCAGGTAAATTCGCACAATAAGGTGCACTGGATTATAAGGTACTTTATTAATAAACGTCTGTTTTTTTGCTCTATTTTCATACATAATGTGCATCGGATTATAAGCCGCATTTTATGCAACACTAGTACCTAGTATTAGGAACAGGGGTGTTGTCATATTTTCCTTCTAAATTCAGTGAGACCTGTAAAGCTTAGCTAAGTTAAGTAAACAAAACTGTAATTATATATAAAAAAAACTAGTCAGACAAGTCAAACGAGCGCTGGATGTTAATCTACACAGATTTCTCTCCTGAAAACAGTGTAAATAGGGTGAGTAAAGCATTTCCTGTTTATTTACAGTAAGCTTAGATTTACAGATTTACACTAAAGCTGGAGCATTAGCATTTAGCATTAGCATTTAGTGTTCTGGTAAGCCAGAGTGATCTTAACCAGCGGTCCGTCCCACATGGCTTGGTTTAACATGGTAAACACGCAGGTTACAGACCAATATATTTACCTCTGAACAGTTAGCGGATATTTCTAATGCTAATGCTACTCCAGCAATGATAGCCAGGGTAAGCAGCAGGGTACAGGTCGATAATACTCACCACCTCTGGACGCCAAAAGAGCTAGCGCTTTGTGCAGTTAGCAGCTAATGCTAACACTGCTTCAGCAGTGGTAGCTGGGGTTAGCAGCAGGGTACAGGTCGATAATACTCACCACCTCTGGATGCCCAAAGAGCTGGTTCTTAGCCTGTTTAGTGACTTGTGCTAATGCTGCTCCAGCAGTGCTAGCCAAGTCAGCAGCAGGCTACAGGCTGATAATACCACCTCTGAACGGCCAAAGAGCTAGCGCTTCGTGTGGTTTGCTACTAATGCTAATACTGCTGGAGAACATCTGAAACTGAAACTCCTGTATAACGCTGTACTTTAGCAGAGTGGCTTTACTGCTCTTTACAACCTGATAGGTAAAATTCATACATAAGATGCACTGGATTAAAAGGCGCATTGACGACTTTTGGAAAAAGTCTGAGATAGTCTGAGATTGTACCAACTTGACTTGATGTAGACTTTGATGTATGATCTAAATCAAGTACAAATACAAATACAACAATGGGTTTCTGCCCAGTGTAGATAGCCACTGTATGTGAAAGCTTAGCCCTGTGATGCCACCACATAAAAATTTTAGCTGTGCATGGACATCATCCAAGTGATGAAAGTACCCCACAGTGACAGTGGGCTTGCACATTTGCAGCCTGCTGTGGTGTTTAATGCATGCTCTTCTGTTTATTTTCCTGTGTCTCATCCTTAATACTATCAATTTAGTTTTGTCCTAAAATGTTTTTTTTATTATTTTTTCGTAAGTGGAAAAGAGAATGACATTTCCTCATTCGTCACTGTGGCTAACCTGGGCACAACCAGCCAACAGTGTACTGCTGTTTTTGTTTCAATAAGCTTCATCTTCTTCAGTGTTTCATCTCCTGCTGTCCTGCTACCCTTGTTATCAACACACCTCTGGTCTCAATATCCCTCTATTGCCAAACTGCAGAGATAAAGAAAATATCTTCAGTACTGACTTCAGTGTTCCTCACAGGCCTGCTGAATTCTCCATCAAAATAGTCATATAAAACTTAAATATTACAGAAATCAGATTGCAATCATGTCTTTGCATGGTATTCTTTCTTACTCACCATCTGTGTGTAATTCCCCTAGACTACATTCTACATTGGCTGAAGGTCTTTTTTTTTAGTAGTTAACTCCCTGCTCACATTGTTTTAGGTTTTAAGAGCAAGTTTCCATTTTCTGTACTGCTTAGTGCGATTATATGCTAGGTAAGTAGTGCAATGTTTACTATGTCATTACTAAAAAGCCTGTGCCATTAGTGTTTTTGGTCAATAATTATCTATTATCTATTAAGGAATGAAACACTAATACACTACAGAAACAAATCCAGGATCATTCACTGGCTTTCAGTTTAATGAAGTATAAAAACCACATAAGCTATTGTAACCTACCGTATTTTTTACACTATAAGGTGCACTTAAATTCTTTAATTTTCCCAAAAATCATTAGTATGCCTTTTAATCCAGTTTCAGTTTAGTTCTCCATAACCAAGACTCAAGACAGGAGCAGTATTAGCATTAGCCACTAACTGTGCTAAACACTTGTTTTGTTTTTTTTTGCCATTCAGAGGTGTGTATTATTAGTCTGCTTCTAACATTGGCTAGCACTGCTGGAGCAGCATTAGAATCACCCACTAACCGTGTTAAACGCTAGCTCTTTCGCCGTTCGGAGGTGAGCATTATTAACCTGTAGCCTGCATATAACCCCGACTAGCACTGCTGGAGCAGCATTAGCATTACCCACTAACCATTCAGAGTTGAGTATTATCAGACTGTAGCCTGCTTCTAACCCCAGCTACCACTGCTGGAGCAGCACTAGCATTACCCGCTAACTGTGCTAGCTCTTTTGCCGTTCAGAGGTGAGTACTATTGGCCTGTATTGGCTTACCGGAACACTCAGGGATTCCTCTGTGCAGCTCTGTCGGGCAGCATTAGCTGCTAACCGCCTTAGTGAAAATCTGCAAATCTAAGCTGTAATTTAACTAACTGTAAATAAACGAAAGCACTTTACTCACCCAAATAAACTGTTTTCAGGAGAGAAATGCATGTACATTAATATCCGATGCTCGTTTGACTTTATACATTATTATTTTTTAAGAGTTACAGTTTTGTTTACTTAACTTAGCTTAGCTTTACAAGTCTTTACACACCTAGCTGTGTGACCTGCTGAATTAGATGGAAAACATGGTGACACCCCTGTTCCTTACTAGTGACACATAATGCACCTTATAATCCAGTGCGCCTTATGTATGAAAACAGACAAGAAAATAGACGTTCATTAATAGTGCGCCTTATAATCTGGTGCGCCTTATAGTGCAAAAATTACTGTAAAAAAAGAAAAAAGTTAAAATTGTACTAATGTGCAGTGTTTAGTATATTCAATTCAAGTATATGAACTTTCAACATAATGGTTTTATTTTGTAAAGAGAATTCTTATTGAATTTATTTAAGATGGGTTGCCTCAAAGTTCGTAAGTGATGTTCATTTATCTAGGTTTTGCAGTGTACTGATAATGACTGAATCATGCCTTTCTCTTTAACCATCAGGTCATATCCCCTCTTCATTTTTATCTTGATATCCATTGAGTCATTCACCTCACCTTCAACTGTAAAAGTAGGACACACTTCCACGAATGCCCTCTGCTGCATTCTCCCGAAACATGTACAGGTTATCATTTTTTCTTCTCCTCCTCGATGATTTCCATTCCATCAAACATCCTTCCTGTCCTCTTGCTCATCTGTTGTCCTCTGTCTCCTTGAACTTTTATCACTTTGGCATTTCTCTGGCGCCGGAGTTTTCAGGGCTTCTACAACTCTACAGATTTCTAGGCTGTGCGTAACCACAACCCCTTCACCTCATCTTCGTTTGTTGACTTTCACTGCTTATCACTGCTGTCCATCAGATCCCTCATTCCCTTTCTCCTGGGCCTCTTCAACCATGTCATTTACATTATACAACAAGGGTGCACCTATCCTATGTTCCTCACCTTTCTCCACCTCACATCATCAGACTGCATGACAAACTTCTCTGAATTCTGAGAGATGACGTCACCTCACAGAATGACCTTTATGATACTACTTTACTTTTAGATCCTGCTTCTTTAGCACTGGGGTGAGATTATATTTTAAAATGAAGCCGTCTACCACAAGGATTTGCAGTATTTTTTTTTAACAAGTTCTACCCCATTTACTGGTTTCTGTGGAAATCCCTGGATGACCTCTTCATGTCCTTTACCGTCAGTCCATCAACACCTCATCCCCGTAGGAATAATGACCTACTGTTGTTGAGGCTCTTCTTTTCTGTGATGCATGATTTGGACAGACACTTATTCATATCTACTGCAATTACTCAGCAGCCGTCCACGTCAATCCTCAGGAGGGCGTTCATTAGGGTTGTTACATAAACCCTAGTTCATCAACTACCCTCAAGTTCTTCCCCCTTCCCTATTACTCATCTGACCACAAACCACCTAATATATTCCCTACTAGCAATTACAGTTCAACATCACAGTCCTCCCTCTATTCCCTGTAACGCCTACAGATTTTGTACCTTAGCAGTGTAGTCTCCAGCCTTCAGGCTCAAATCAGAACCTGACCATAACTGTCTGAAGCCCATGTTTACTGGTTCATTAGCTAAAAGCTTGGTCAACATTCATTTAACATTCATTAAATGCAAAAATAGGAACTTTTTTCATCTTTTTAATGTAGTGCAGTGTACAAGAAATAAGATTTCATCAATTTTTCCTATTTTTGTTTTTTTGCAAGTTGGATTATAACATTAAATATATGTTACAAGTAACAAAAAAGTACAAAATCTGAAAATCAAGAAATTCAACTTTTAATTTTTCTTGAAATTCTGTTTGCGAAAGTCTGAAATGAAAAACTAAATAATAAAAAAAATGGATGAAAAAACATTTCATTTTTTCTACACTGAACAGAAAAAAGACAGTCAGCTTGCAAATCTGATGAACTAATCCAATCTACTTTTGTTACACAATGCAATTTTGGTCAGTGTAATGTTTATTTGTTTGATTTTCTGACCGTTTGAGGCTAAATGTAAAAATAGAAACTTTTTTCATTACATTACATTACATTACATTTCATTTGGCAGACGCTTTTGTCCAAAGCGACTTACAATAATGAAGTACAAAGTAGTAGGAATTTAGATAACCCATTTTTAGATAGGGCTTAAAGGAGGTCGAAGGGAAATAAAGGGATAGAGAAGTGAAGGAGGGGAAGAAGGAAACGGGGTTGGAAGTAGTTAGTGTGTTAGAGGTGTTAGGAGAGTAAGTGCTCTTTGAAGAGCTCTGTCTTCAGGAGTTTCTTAAAGATAGTGAGAAGGCATTATACACCCTGGACAGGACTCCAATCAATCGCAGAGTGAGTGCAAGTTAAATATCCAAATGTGCTATCCAAAAATTATATTCACAAATATTAAAATGGCATTTTAAAATATTATGCATAATAACTGCCTGTTATTTATTCAGCTATACCGTTAAAGCCTGGAGTAATTATGATGCTCTTCTGGCTCTTTATCTGAAATTAAGCTTTTTGGAATTACTGCTCCCAGTGCCCACTTTGTGAAATGAATCCAGTGGTTGCTGATTCAATGCACCGTGGACCAGGAGCAGCCCTGTGCTATTAACAAATGCTCCTACTGCCTTCTGAAAGTCCTGCCTGGTGATGGTAAAAGAAGTTTAAAATTTCCATCAACCCGCCCAAGGCAAAACCCCACATCTTCATTTTAAAAATCATCCAGTCGGGGGGAAAGCACTCAATCTGGCAGCACTGGTCTGTAACCACCTACTGTCCTCTTTTGGAGCAGGATGACTGGACGACTCCCTTGACTTGCTGATTGCTAATGGCATAGCTTAACATTGAGGGCCCTATCAGGATGCTCTTTGCTACCTTACACCCGGTCAACAGTTTAGTTTCACGTCTTGTGCCCTCGCCATTAAAATATTGTCATATGAGTTCAGGAATAAATCTACACTGATGGGTGTGGCACTCTAGAAGTGAGGTGTGTTCAGGTAAATTTCTGGTGTGTTGCTAAGTTGGCCGCAGAAAACACAGGTGCGCCACTGACTGAAATGAACCTAGACAACAGTCAATCGTCAGAATCCCTTTCTATAGGTGCGCCATGCTGGTTCCAATCTCAGTTACGCAGCTTGCCATCAGCTGCCGGAGCCCCGAGAGAGCACAATTGGTCTTGCTCTCTTTGGGTGGGTGGATGGCACTCTTTCACTTCTAAGGTAATGTCTTAAATGAAAACCATTTAATGTTTTTAAAAATAAAAAAAAAATGACAAAGACTTAAGACATGTTGTGTTACATATACATGCAGTCTTTTATTACGTCTGGTAATATTTAGCTTTCTTGCAATCCAACGTCTTCTTTTGGTTGCAACTATTTATTTTTACGTTAAGTGTATTTTAATATGTTTTACAGTCTTTTCTGCCATTATTTTATCAGCGTTATCCATAAAGAAAGGGAACAGTATCAGGGTAAGATGTCTGTTTTTGTTTTCTCTGATTGCCAGTGGAAGAGAGCTGCCTAGAAATGAGCAGCAAATTCCATTTTAGTGTTTGTAGACAGCAAGAGTGAGCACTTCAACACAGTTAACACGGGAGAGCAAGGTGCACAGACATCTCCTAACCTTTGAGAGAGTGGGGTGGATTGCTGCTGAAGTCAGTAGAGAATGCACTCACAGCCATTAGGAGGCTCACTTCCAATCTCTCCCGCCTGACTGACAGCTCTCTGATGACAGAAGCAGAAAGGGGTGTCATAGAAGAGAATAAATAACACTGACCACCACAGAAAAAAAGCCTCAAATGGGTCTACAGGGCATTTTCTCACAGATGCATGCCTGGCCGTATAGAGAAGGGTGTCATATATATGTACTCTCCAGATGTAGGTCTGCAATTTAACCCTTTGAAATGAATAGGTACTTTAGTATGTGGGATGACAGTTCAATTCATCACCCTTACAACAAAAGTATACACTACCAATCAACGTGTGGACACACCTTCTCTTTTAAAAATGTTTTTTTTTTTTTTTTTTGTAAATTTATACTGAATTCATCCAAAATAAGAAAAAACACATAAAGAATCATGCAGTAACTTAAAAGTGTTAAACAAACCAAAATACTCTGTAAAGCTTTCAGGTGGGTCTTATCTGAGGTGTTGTTAACTAGGCTAGTAACTCTGATTAACTTATCCTGTGCAACAGAGGTAACTCTTGGGCCCCTAGTTTAGCGATCTACTGTATAGCGCACCGGTAAATTGTGCATCTGTGCACTGTATGATTTAGGGCGTGTCAAATTGTCTTTGGTATTGTGAGGGTGCAAGATATACCTGCGCAAAAAGCATGTATTAATTCTTACTAAAACTTATTTTATCATGGGTGTGTTTTGGGTGTAATTAAGCAATAATACACGAGAGGAAGTGCTATAACCTGTAATAGTGGCACTGCTGGGCTGCGCTCGAATTTCTGGGCTTATTTGTGGGACCACATCTTTGCATGTGCTGCCTATCGGAGACATGGCATTTCTGCACTGTGTCTGTGGGATCCAGCGGCTCCCAGTGGTGTACAGTGACATTGCATTTGGTTTGTAAACGCTGCATTGTTGCTAGGTTATCTGTATGTGGTGGAGTAATACATGGAAAGCTTTAGTTACAGTGCATTACTGGCTAATACTCTCAGCCAATCATGTTGCAGGGTCATAACTAACTGTGGCATAATGTGAAATAAACCATGAATAAATCAGTGTGCCAGTTGCCATTCGCTTTATGAGCCTGCTGCTTTCTGACTTTGGCGCATTAGGATCTTAACAGCGTGGCCCTATGCGTCTCAGTAAAGGATACTAACCTGTGCATTCACACTGTGAAGGTATCAAAAAGGATCTGCAGTGGCATCATTAAAAAAAATATCTGTAGCAAAAATATCAGTAATGAAGCTGCAGGTTAACTAGTTAACTTTAGGGCATCGTATGTCTTTAGAAAGGGGGCAGAAATGAATTATTATTATCCATTTCTTACTTTTTCTGTGAAGGGGAGCTGGAGTTGGCTTTGATTAGCTTTTATGTTATTTTACTTTTTCCCTTTCTGCCTTAAATGTTGCAGCTCCTGCCGTCTTTTGCACCATTTAATGTGGAACATAAAAGTTAGCTAGCTAGCTACTGAGATAAACTACTATCAATCTTTTTTATGCTTTTTATGAAGAATTTGGCCATAAAACATTAAAACTACATATTAAATTATGGTAATATAGTGCTAAGGAGTGAAATGGGATTGGGGGTAAGAGTGACAAACATTTAAAAAAAAACAAGAAATCATGAAGAGGCAAACACTTTTTACACCACTATATAAACAATTATGTATAAATAAGAATGGTAGTTCCCATATCCTTATATATTCAGTTTTTATGCTATCACTGTCCAGTCATTAGGTCGTTTAGGAAATGGCCTGCAGCTTTTCAGTGATTGGGTTCTGATAAAGTAAGACCTTAAGATTGTTTGTTAAGACAAGATTCAGCGTGGCATGTTGTGTTGACTTTTCATTTAACTGCTGGGATTTCTACTGTGCAGGGCCATATTGCTAATTAAAATGCAACTTATAATGTCACTGGCCCAGCAGGGGAGAGTCTTCAGCGCTTATCTGGATTCTTACCTCACTGGATTTGCGCTTGAGTACTCACCTCTGTCTCCTTGTCTTTCATGACTCTTCTTTAGTGCTGCGTATGAAGGCTGGTTAAAACTGGTTTAAATTCGGAAGTCTGAAGATGAAAGACGCTGAGGGTGACAAAGACAACAGCACAACAGGGAGCCCCTGCTGTTGACCAAGTATTTCAGTCTACAGAGGCCCAGTAGAGACACCAGACAGACACTCAAAGAAGTGATTTTTTCTTAATAGTCTAGGCTTGAATTCTTAGATTTATTCATAGAGTGTCTTTAAACAATACAAATGTCCTTCACACTCAAACATCTCGTTTATGAAGACAGATTTTTTAGTTCTGCTTTTGATTTTGCACTTCCCTATGTTCACCCATAGCCCAGTTGGACACCAACGTCAACAGACATTAATTTCTGGTTGAAGGTTGGTCATGATGTCAGATGCCAAAATTTAACATCAGGATAACATCTATTACTAACGTCAAATTGACGTAGAATAGTAATGACATATGACGTTAATATTTACATGTAGTTGTTTTGGCTTATAATATTAAGTAACCAAAATCCAACATCACCTAAACATCACATCCTTAAGTCAAATTTACATAAAATACCGATATTTTGTTGTAAGGAATGGTAACCAAAACCCAACATCTGGTAAACATCAAAATCTTAACGTCAGATTGACATGACTTTCTAACATCATTAGAAGTTATCACTATCACATAAACCCAATTTAAAACACTCCTCAAGCCCTTTCCTTCCTTCATGATGCCTACATTCAGAGTTGCCAGGTTGGCAGTTTTTCTGCCAAATTGGGCTTGGTTGAAAATCCAGGTGCGGGTGAGAATTTAGGGGTGGCTGGGTGCATTTTTTTGTGACACAAAAGTCACAAACAACAAACAAACAAACATAAAATCACAATTTAAAGACAAATCCCCAGAAGATAAAAAGTATGTTAAAAGATGAGAGAAGACAATTCATGAGGGGCAAGAACAGAAATAAGTAAGTAAAGGATTTTTTTTTATGTTGCTTAAATGTTCTTGACCACGATAAAAAACTGTTACAAAAATAACTAATAAAGCACTAATGTTACAATATTCTTAATAACTTTAACATAAATAGTAATACTGATAATAAATCCCTTATAACCAAAGTACTAAATTGTACACTTATAATTGTTTTGTCATTTGTTTCAAACAAGTGATAGATATATATTTTGGGCTAGTTTAAGGTTCTGAAGGGCGGGTTTTAGATTGACTTTGGGCCGAATATTTTTGTTGGATCTGGCAACCCCGCCTACATTAATGTTCCTGAGCTTTTAGAAAAACATGGCAACTCCACAGAAATGGAAAATAGACAGCAAATACAGAAAAGTTCAAAGGGATGTGTGTATAATTTGTCAGGAAGTTGTCAGGAAGTTGCCATAATTAAGGAGTATAATAGTATTAAGAGACATTATGAAACGAAACATCAATTCTTAGTCTAAAAATCTTAGTTTACACAAATAGATAAATATAGTAAAATGTAAAATGATGTGTAAATGATAGTAACCAAGAAAATGTATTACAAGTAGTATATTTCATTATTTGTTTTATTACAGAGTCTGTGGTTATTACAGAGACTGCACATATATTTCTCCTTTTGGCCCCCACCAAAAAACGTTTGGACACCCCTGCTTTAGCTGTTTTAAAAGCTCTCATTTACAATTTCACTTTTAATTAGCATGCTTACTTACTAATATACTTACTAATAATGCAAATTAGTAACAGTTTGGTCCTAAAAGGTTTTGTGGGGAACCAAAAGAAGTGGATCTATGATATTATTTTTTGGGTGAGCTGGATAAAGAATGTTCATAGAAAGCCACAGAAATGATCTCTTAGATTTGTTCAGATGTAGGGCCCTGATAAAGAAATCAAAGCAACCTGGTGTCTCTCTAATGAAAATCAGGAAGGTGCTCTTCGATGGCAAACCAAGTACAAAAAGATTAGACCGGATCAAAGAGGAGATTAAACAGGATGGCAAACATGTTGATGTACCTAATTAATACAGGCAAAGTCAGGCAAATTCGCTGAATTGTTGCACCTTTTATTATTGATGCTGAAGTGTCTGATGTTCTCCCTTGTTTGAGGCGCCTCCAAGAAGAAATGGAAAATAGGACAGCGGGTTGATGAGGTCTAAGCCTGGTATTTGTTCAGTGGCTTCCTAATTATCCAAAACAAATGTGTGTGTAAGCAACACATTATCAGGGAAGTAGTAACTGTTACTCACGCACAGTTTTACAGCTAGCGGAAAATCATTTAACAGTATTTCAGCATCCATTTATTTGCGTTCACAGCAATATAATCTGAATTTCCAATCAGTCACATTACTATGGGTGATAGAAATCTGCGCTCATTAGCAGTAGCACTTTGGCAAATCGTCTTGTATTGGCCATTGCAAGTGTAGTTTCTCACTAGAAGTGAAGCTTAACTCTCATACAGTAGAAAGCCCGGATATTACACTACTCAGAATGTTCAAAAATAAATAAATAAGTAAAGAAATGCATTACCATGTAACATTACTCCAAATAATATATATAATAATACATCATCTGAGATTGTAGTCACATACATTTCTGATCTGGAAAGATGATATTGTGTTAAGGAACATTAATGTATGCTCTCCTATTCCAATCAAGGTAATAATCTTTGGGAGTTATTTTAATGACACTGTTTCAATTAGCTGATTGGTAGGGTCAGGTCTGTCTGATACTTGGGAAATATTAAAATGTCCAAGTGTCATGTTTGCTGCTCTTGCCTGTCCTCTAACAGACTTTAGCTGCATTCCAAAGTTGAGTAAAATTGGTCCTTGATCTTATAAAGCACTGCCCTATGAGGACTGCTTCTCAGAAGCCTGTTGGCCACACATATGGAACAGTCTAATGAGGCTTAGTGCTGACAGCAAACTGCTTGTGAAGTAATGCTGGACGAATCCTGTAGCTGTTGTAAAAGCTCACAATTTCAATTTCATTTTCAATTTAATTAGCATGCTAACTAATAACATACTAACTAACAATGGAAAATTAATAACAGTTTGGTCCTAAAAGGTTTTGTGGGGAACCAACAGAAGTTGATCTATGATATTAGTTTTTTGGTGAGCTGGATAAAGAATGTTCATAGAAAGGCATAGAAATGGTCTCTTAGATTTGTTCAGATGTAGGACCCTGATAAAGCCTGTTGGCCACACATATGGAACAGTCTAATGAGCCTTTGTGCTGACAGCAAACATGAACGTCAAATGATAACATTGAGGCATGAAACTTGTTGAGGCATTAAAATAAATAATTTATTAATAATAATAATTAAAAAAAACATTTAACTAAAACAAACATTCTCAATTTTCATGTTTCTGTATTTCTTTTTATCCAATTGTATTGGACGTACGTAGGGAACAGTAAGTAACAGAGGGCTGTTAGGGATACATTGATTATGTCTCTCAAATCGTTTCAAATTCTATGACCTAGTGTTCGAGAAATGCAGCCAACATTAGCACTAACAGAGGCTTCAGTCTGGAGTTTAGCTACTGCGCATTGAATTCACATAGCCACAATCACAACAAATTTTCTTGCTCTTCGTCACCTGATTACCAATCAGTAACACCCACAGTTCACCTGTATATATAAAACCTTACATTTACTAGGCTATATTGAGCATTGTTTTTTTTTTTTTTTTTTTTTTTTGGGTCGCTTTTGTGTATTGACTTTGAATTTGTTTAGTTCTGCTTCTAAAATTGCACTTTCCTTTGGATATGGCCTTAGCTTTCCTGTTTTCAATTGGTTTCTTCTGCATTTGTGCATGCCTGCTGTACCAATCTGATTGATTTTGACCTGCTTTTTGACTATTCTAGATTGGACTGCCCCTTTAAAATAAACCTCTGGTTTGTAATTGGTTTGTTTTTTAACTGGAAGCTCAGTTTCTGTTTTTATAACATCACATCAAGACATGCTTGCTCCTGCACCAGAACTGGGAGCCACTGCAATGTGCCAAACATCTGTCTACAGTTAAAAGTGAAGGTGGCGCAGAGAGGTCCAGCGGTCTAATGCGCTGCCACTATTTGCCATCAGCTGCCGGTGCTTAGAGGGAGCAAAATGGGCTCTGCTCCCTCTGGGGTGGGTAGATGGCGCTCTCTCCCCATCACACTTAAGGTGACGCTGGGCGGCACGAGGCGTCTGTGAGCGGATGAATCGGAACCTAGCCGCTGTGCTTTCCTCCAAGCGTGCTAGCTGCCCAGGCAATTCATTCATCCGCAGCAGCTCAAAAAAAAGGGTGATTGACTTCACACGTGTCGGAGGAGGCACAAAGGGGTGGGACAATTGGATAACCAAATTGGGAGTAAATGGGGAAAAATCAGAAATAAAATTATTTAAAAAAAAAGTGAAGGTATTTGGCTTGAACGCAGGCCTATCATGAAGGTATTGAAATATTGTACTCTGTACTTTCCCGTTGTTTCCAGACCCACTGTGACCCTGAGCAGGAAAAAGAAAGAGGAAGATGGATTGATAGATGGGTGAATGTCTGACGTGCATTGTTGTGAACGTTATTTAATTGGTCTAGAATTGATCTTAAATATATGGAGGTTCTTCACACTGGGACATGTTGTACAAAGAACCAAAAGTAGTCTACAGTATTGTTTTTTTTTTTTTTTTTTTTAATTAGTCATTTGAACATCATTATTTAAGGTGTGTGATGGCTCTTTTTCATAATAATTCAAGGGATTAACATTTAATTTGTTTTAGTGCTAGTGGCCTTGAAATGGTTCTTCACCTTTTACTAGGGTTTTTCTCAAAACATTTACCCAAACCCAATTTACATTCCTCAACAAAATCTCATAAGAAATGTCGGTAACACTTTCTAGAAACCCTGTTTTTTTATAATGCATTATAAATGCATTAAATCACATGCATAATACCTTATAATGACCGAAATAAACCTGTATAATAGGCCTGCATAATTGCTCATAAGTACAGTGACATTCATAAAACATTACAAACTACAAGTATGAGGGTTTATAAAGAAACAACGTATAATGCCTTATAATATCTGTTCATAAGAACATTGTACAATGTAGTGTTTAATGCACTATTACAATGTAATATCTTATCAATCATTATGAGTGCTCTTTACTCTTACCTACAGTAAGGCATAATAACATTTACTTGTTTAAGAACACGTTTGAAACACACTTTGCTTAAAGCCAGCACAGAGCACTCATAAAGCTCTATAAGTTTCTTTATAAACCCTTATACTTGTAGTTTATAATGTGTTATGAATGTCACTGTAAGCACTTATGAGCAATTATACAGGCTTATTACAGTCATTGTAAGGTATTATGCATGTCATATAATGCATTATGAATGCATTCATAAGGCATTATGAATACAGGGTTCAAAGGAAGTGTTACTGATTTTTTTTCTCTCTTTGTTTTAGCTATCTAAACTATTATGGAATTTATTATTATGTATTTTTAATCACTTTTCTTATTAAATCAGTTCAAACCTAAGCTGCAAACTGTTCCCTTGCATTTATGAAACATGCTAAACACTGCAACACTTCATATGCACTACTATTATTATATAAATGAGGCACCGTATTGCACCCCAGGATAAGAAAATAATCACAGCGGCTTTCTTCCTCTAAACATGCTGTAGAATCACGCTTCCTTGTTCCCGTACAGCTGAGTCTCTGCCGAGTGCACTGCCAAAAGTAGTTTTATGCACACTGTAGCCGGGGTCTGGCGGTCAGATAATGACATTGTTAACTTTTCCAGTGGAGCCTTTGATGTTGACTCCATACTGCGGCTCGACTGTACTGAAGCTATTGTTTAGTGTGATGTTTGACCCCGCAAGCAAGTCCCAATACAGGCTGAGGGCAGAAGAACTGTAGGACAGAGAAGATTTATGTTCCCCCATGCCGAGTCTGCAGGACCCTTGGTCTCCTGCTCAAGGACGCTGGAACAACACAGATGGAAGGACGTTGGTCAGCATCATTATTTAAGGTGTGTGATGGCTCTTTTTGATAATGATTCAAGGGATTCAAGGGGTGTTTAATTTGCTGCAACCTTTGCTTTAGTGCTAGCGAGTGGTCTTGCAATGGTCCTTCACCTTTTATCAGGGTTCTTTTTGAAAAATTTGGTCAAAGCCAATTTGCATTTCCCAACAAAAGTCTCATAAGGAATCTCATATGGATTCCAGTTCCCCAAGGCTTTGCTGTAGGTCTCCAAGCAATGTTATAAATGCAACACCGCATTAAAACAAGGTACCACCAAGGAACCTCCAAGGAACCACCAAGGAACAACCAAGGAACGAGGCAATTTGAGTAATATAAAGAATGTTCTTGCAGGTTACATTTAAGGGCATAGTAGCTATTACTATACAGAGATGTTCCCAAAGTCACTGCATTTGTTGTGGTAAAAAAAAAAAAAAAAACACTGTACTATTCCACACGTCAATCCATTTCCCTTCCCACAGGGTTGGATTTGTTTATGTGCAAAAATGAAATCTTTTTGGTAGCATAATGCTTTGTGTCAATCACTAACCCCGCTGTCTCCCTGCAGACAAATAAATGGTTGCATTAAGATAGATGTTATGGTCAGTCAGACGACTCCCACAGAGCAAATAATATCCTAAGTAAAATGGAGTGGTCGCAGGAGAATCATTGGTAATAAAATGAAAGCCTTAAATCCAGACTGCAAGGAAAGCTGTCAATAATAAGGTAGCAAGCTTTAATATAGCAGCAGATACATAATTCTAACTCTAACTCTAATTTTTTTTTTCAGCTCCACCAAGCATATAGGAACAGTTTGTATATATACCTGTTTCTCTGCATTCTTTATTTCCTTGCTTTCACCCTATTCTGCAATGGTCTGGATCTCATAAGACCACCACAGAGCAGGCATTGTATTTTTAGGGGCATGTTCCACAGGATGGGCACCATTTCTGTCCCCAGAAAATTACATGTATAATGTGCATACAAAATAACATAGTGTCTTGTACATTGAACTAAATGTAAAAGTAATATATTTGACTAAAAAAATCAGTAAAAACTACTTAAAACCCTGCTGAAAAAAATAGCATTTGATACCTGTCTCAATTCTCTATTTATAAACTTTACCATGAAATATAAATATAAAAATCCTTCTGAGACATAATTTTTTTCATGTCATTTTGTTGTTTCTTGAAAAATGGACCAATAGAAGTACTTCCAAATGATCTGAAATAAACTCTTTTTTACATCATGACTTCCATTAAAAGTTTAAATATGTTTTTTTTTCTCTCTCTCTCTCTCCTGTAAAGTTGCTGTTTTGAAGATACTTGTTTTTCATTGGACAGCGATGATATACAATCTAATTATCTTACCATTATCCTTCCCTGGACAGTAGAGACAGGTACTCTGATGAAACCAGCCCCAACAGAAGAAACAATAAATGAGCATGCTTTCTGTGCAAAACGAATACAGTAATAATACACATATGCTGAGAAGACTGTATGCCAAAAAAAATTAAACATTGCTGTCAGTATTTGATTGCATTTAGACCCAAAAAATGGTATTAAAATGAATAGTCAGATGCTGATGTTGGATAATAAGCTGTGAATTACAAACACTCCATCCAACTGATCCTAAAGGTATTGGATGGAGTTCAGTTACCCCAAAGAATGTGAATGTCCTCATCCAAGGCACAGCGCTATGAGGCTTTATGCCCACTGAGCTGATGTTTGGCATTTGGCAAAATTACCTTAGGCTCATATAAAGCTGTTCCAGAAAGTGCAGTTTTATTGTGAAGGCTGTGTGCTCACAATTTGACACTATGGAAGCTATGGATTTATGTCAAAACTACTGTTTATTAAATAGTATATTTAATGTATACATTCTAAATTCAATATACAGCTCTGGAAAACAATAAGAGACCACTTAAAAATGAGTTTCTTTGATTTTACCAAACTGAAAACCTCTGGAATATAATCAAGAGGAAGATGGACGATGACAAGCCATCAAATAAACCGGAATTGCTTGATTTTTTGCACCAGGAGAGGCATAATAAAGTTATCCAAAAGCAGTGTGTAAGACTGGTGGAGGAGAACATGCCAAGATGCATGAAAACTGTGATTAAAAAAACAGGGTTATTCCACCAAATATTGATTTTTGAGCTCTTAAAACTTTATGAATATAAACTTTCTTTGCATTATTTGAGGTCTGAAAGCTCAGCATCTTTTTTCTTATTTAAATAAACGCTCTAAATGACAAAAAGTTTATTTTTAGAATATGGGAGAAATGTTGTACATAGTTTCTAGAATAAAACCACAATGTTCATTTTACTCAAACATATACTTATAAATATTAAAATCAGAGAAACTAATTCAGAAACTGAAGTGGTCTCTTATTTTTTTCTTTCCAGAGCTTTAAGTACTGAAACTTTGTCTGGATTGGCAAGTTAAAAAAGGTAAAAGTGTCGAGTATGGGAATATACACTGTATGTATTTAACATGACACTAGTATCATTTCCCATAAGATTTATCATATCCCATGGATATAGGGATATGAGTTGCTTGTCTGTACATGGACAAATCTAACCAGATGCTGGGGGTCACAATCATTACCACCTATTGCACTACTGTCTACATTATACAGACCCAAGCTATCCCCTTTTTGTTGTAAAATATCTGTATCTGTGAATCTGTGATTCTTAAAGCATTAGAAACACAGTTGTAGGTTTAAAATTGTAGCCCAACGTCTATTTTTCTATTACACAAACCTTATCTTACATTCACTTAAATTAATGAGTTTATTTATAAATATTATGTATTTTTTTCTGAAATACCCCACAGAGCTTTTAAGCATGCAAACCTGCTCTTTAATGTCAGACAATCAGAACAAGCCAATCAGACAGCATGAGAGGAGCTTCTTCTCTTCAGTATTAAGCTGATGCAGCCTATCTATGATGGGCAGGTGGACAGCTGCTCAGGCACATAAGTGATGAGATGCCAGCAGCGTGGGTGGATATGATGCAATGCTGACAAGTGCACTTGCTTAAAGAATGATAATGCACCTCGGAAGCATTCAAGCACAAACACCACCCCAACGTGTGTAATTTTCATGCAGCATGTTTGCTTCTGATCTTTCCAACAGCCAAGTGATCTAATACAAAAATACAAAAATTAAAAAAGAAATCTTTTGACTATAGGTTAGAAATCAAGCTACCTTACATTTGTGAATTTATTTTTAAAAATGATGGTGGTTCAGTGCGCTAAATGCTGCCACTATGATCATAAAATCGCCAGTTCGAATCCTGTTCATGTAGCTTGCCATCGGCTGCCGGAGCCCTGAGAGAGCACAATTGGCCTTGCTCTTTCTCTTTGGGTGGGTAGATGATGCTCTTTCCCCTCATCACTTCAAAGGATGATGTCTGTAGCATAAGGCGCCTGTCTGTGAGCTGATGTATTGGAGTCGAGTCGCTTTCCTCCAAACACGCTGTGATGCTACTCGGTACTGCTGCATAGGCATCGGCAATTGTGGAGAAAATGGGGGAAAAATAGAAATAATAAAATCAAAACAAAACAATAGAATACATCCTGTTTATAACAAGGCACTGAATTAACTGAAGTCCACACTTCAGGTATCATCATTAAAAAAAACTTTTAATAGAACCTAAAGTGGAACACTAAGCCAAAGAGTTACCAAATAATACACAACAGTTTCTGTATTAGGGTTAATGGCAAGGTTTTAAGAAGTTATTAATAATAATGTAATAACATGCACATTCCATTTTGGAGGTGTGAATTTAATTTCCATGGTAAACAGTGCAGTGGGTGGTAATGACTGTGACCGGCAGCCTCTGGTTAAAATTGTCCTTGTCAACAGACAAGCAAAATTACATCTGAATGTCCCATGACCTTTGGCATATCAATGTATATAATAACAAGAATGAAGACCCATCTCATTCAAGAACTCTAAACTAAATGCACTAGTTTATAGAATAAAACAACAATGTTCACTTTACTCAAAAATATACCTATAAATAGCAAAATCAGAAAAAACTGTTTCAGAAACTGAAGTGGTCTCTTTTTTTTCCAGAGCTGTACATGGAAAGCCAAAGTGGTCCTTCTATGGTATTGCTTAAAAAAGCCTTTGTAGAACCTTAATTTTGTTTATTGGGTCTAGCTATAGCAATTATTACTTTTATTTTTTTTATATTTAATTTTATTTATTTTTTTAGATTGGACAATAAAGCACATTTACTGTATAAGCCACTCTGAATAAGAGTCTTCTAAATGCCATAAATGTCAAGTTTAAACATTTTAAATCTATATGCAGAATAAGGCTTTGGGACCGTTTTCAGCAATTTCAGTGATATCAGTGATTTCAGCATAAACGTATCATCTTTGGGTTGTAGCCTAGCCACTTGAAAAAAAAATAGTGTTTCTGTGATTTTAATGAAGATTAGTAAGGATGAAGAATGTGTTACAATCTTGTTTTTTTTTTAACATGTTTAAAGATTTTTTTAAAAACTGAACCAATAATATCTTACTGCGTCAAGAACCATGTGTAGCACCTTGAAGCATTTTTAAGCCACTCTGAATGAAGACCTCAGTCTTTTAAAATGCCTAAATAAAATAAGTAAAGATAAAATGGTATGATTATGACTATATGATAGGCGGATGAAGGGTTTGTCTGTTTCGAATAAATGATTCCACGGCTTGAATCGGATTCCACTTGTCAGTCTGAACAGGTATAAGCAGTTCAGGTGGTGGTCGTGGGTTGAGGATGTCAAGATGGGCTCAAGGGAGTCAGTAGATGGCAGTCGTGTCCCTTTTGCAATAGACAAGAAGGCTGCGGACAAGCTCTCTCTCGCTCTCTCTCTCTCTCTCTCTCTCTCTCTCTCTCTCTCTCTCTCTCTCTCTCTCTCCGAAGCACCGGCACCGCAAAACACTCGTTCACATTTCCACATGTCTCCGCGCGGTCAGGTGCGCTCCTGACTGTTGAGGGGTCATCCTCATTGACCAATCAGTGGCAGTCTGATGGGAGGTCAGTGGACAATTATATGTTTTACCTATTTCTGAGAGAATCGTTATATAAGAAGATAGAAAAAAGAGAAAAGAAGAAGAAGCCCAACAACTCGGGACAACACACGCGCGCACCAACACATCAGAGACTGTTGTCGGACTGATCGCGCGAGCCTTCGCGTTCCCTGAGAGTCCGTGACGGTGGGAGGGGGGTGGAGGCGGGTTCTTGCGAGGAGTCACGTTGCGCAGAGTAGAGATCCTCATCCTCATCATACGTCTGAGCGGCGGGAGGGAGGCGAGCAAGTGGACACGTTCGGGTTCGGTCGGGGCGCCAGTCCAGTTCTGCAAACGTCCAGAGATTTTTTTATCCCACGCAATTTCTCGTCAATCGTCACAAAATAATTTTCACAATTATTTTGTGAGTGTGTGTGTTCTACTATTATACTGGGATCGTTTTAAAACCTGTAGCTTTTATTTTTTTTTATTTTTTTTTTTGCATCTCTGGATAGCGTTCTCCGACATCGCTTCATCCCTCCTCCCGCACAGCACATGGTGGTGGAATGAAGAAGAAGCTGATCAGAGCTGCATCATCATCATCATCATCATGAGTGCGTGGATGCTCGAGGCAGATCCAGCTGTGGGCCAGCGGTGGACGCGCTGCGCCAGAGCGCGCTGGACGGTGCTGATCCTCTAAGGGCAAAGCAGCATCAGCAGCATCAGCATCAGCAGAGTCAGTCGTCCGACATGAGCGGCGGAACGCTCCCTGATGGATGTAACGTTACGTCTCACCTCCACACCAGCAGCACACGAGTTCACATCCACATCCATTTCTGACGGAACTATACAGCTACAGCATGACTTTTTCCCTCCTGTTGTGCTCTCTTACCGCTGGATAAGAAGCCGAAAAGAGGACGACGTGTGAGTGCATCTGAGCTGTTTTGGCAAAGGGAACCTCGGGGATGAATGTGGTGGGATGATTTTGTGTTTTTTTTTTTTTTCTACGGGATGCTCGGATCTTGCTTCGTCTGATTCCCTTCGGTTACTTGGAATTTGCACGGAAAGCTTTCATTAAGTGATTGATTTGTTCAAGGGAACAAAAAAAAACACATGCATATTTTTCCTTTCCATCATCATCATCGACGTTCTTGAAGCGCACACGAACCCGACCAGGCATTCCTAAGGACATCACGATGACATTTAAATCTGAAAATCTGGAAATCTAAGCGTGTTGAGATGATCCGCACTGGGCTGTGAGTAGAAACCTAATCAGATCCTGCGCGTATATAGGGGGCGAAGAGGAAAGAAAGCAAGAAAAAAAAGAAAGAGAAAGAAAGAAGGGGGAAGGGAGAAAAAGAAAAGAAAGTAAGTTGAGTTGCAACCTATAAACCCTGAGGAAGGAATAAGAAAACCCAAAAACCCCCAGTGCTACTGTGCTATCCGCTTTTTGGTGGTTCCAGTGAATATATACAAAAAAATATAAATATATATATGCCCCATGGAGATACGGCAGTGAGAAAGAAGGAAGCATATGCTAAAGGAGATTGAGGAGACTGCCTACTGTGTTTGAAAAAAAAAAAATATATATATATATACATATCATATATATATATAAAAATATAATCTATAGTCTATAATCGATTTAGGCTCAAGCAAGAATGGGACACCAAAGCAGAGGGGGGAGCGCATTCATTTGACTCCATGCCATGCAGGAAAAGAATGTGCTTCGGATGGTAAATATGGCCAGAGTGATGTCCGTGTCCGTTTGACACGACAGGAGACCGCACCGCAGCGTCGGCGTCTACCTACATCTATCTGGGGGTATCTCTATTTGGGTTTATGGAGAGAGTAATATTTGAGAGTTTGAGATTGAACACAATGATGGATACAAGCAACTAAACGAGCCGAGCCGATTCGAGCTGTGCCTGAGCCGGGCTGGAGGATCTATGTAGCTTTTGCTGGCCATCGCCAGACTCAAGGCAGGAGCAAGACCAGAAGAAATTTGTTAACGACGTACGTACACGTCGAGGGGGAACTGTGCGCGAAGAAGTTCGTGCAGAAGAGCGTGCAGAATTGCGCAAGGTTCGCCGGTTCGCGGATGGAGTTGCGCTGCGGTAGGCGGCGTGGAGGTGCGCGGCGCTCTCGGGCTTTCGCTCCGGTTTGAACTATACTGCGCCGATTATTCAAGCTTCTGGAAAGGACGATAAAGTAAGTAATTTTTCTTTTTTCGAGGTATTTTTTGTTCTCTGCTTTAGTGGGCCAGTCACTTATTTTTACAGGCGTCCTGTGCGTCACGTTGCAATGTCAAAAAAAAAATACAAATTGTATTTTTTATTTCATTTTATTTATTTATTTATTTTTTGCTGTGGTTCTTGGGGTTTGGTTTGTTGAGGTAGACACAGTCTATTAGAAGCGCAAGAGTGAGTGTATCGTGTACTGCGCTGCGACCACCTGAAGTCACATTATTTCATTATTTTATTTCAAGTGCTTTCTCTCTCTCTCTCTCTCTCTCTCTCTCTCTTTCTCTCTCTCTAGTTCAAACATTCAAAGAGAGAGATAGAAAGAGAGAGGGAGAGAGAGAGCGAGAGAGAGATGCAATGTATATGTTTAGCTTTTTAAGCTTTCAGTCGAATTCCTCATCAAATAAATGCCTTTTTCACACATTACAAACCTGCCACGCATTCTTACACGGGCTTCCCATCCACTTACATTTCCTTTCTCCCACACCAGTTCAGTGTAATGGGACTTTGCACTTAATGACTGTTAATCACACGCCTAGGCGTTCAGATACTCTGCCAATATGGCTTTGAAAGAGATGCAGACTGTTGCGTTTTGTTCGCCTGAATGGCTGAGATTATAGAGTAGTATATACTAAATGTATGCAAAAAGGCACTCATTCTTAGCTGAGCAATCTAAAATCGGTATACACAAATTCACACAAACACGCATTAGGCCCAGTAAACATTGAACTGTTGCTCTGATTATCTTTTGACATGAATGTTTCACAAATATGTGATAAGATACTAGTTTCGGTATGCTGTAGTGCGTTGAAGTTGTCGTTTTTTTTTAATCCAGAGATTTCAAGGCCCCACTTCAGGAGCTGTCCAAACCCTGTGGTGCTGAAATCTCTGCCAAGCTCCAATCGATAGAGTGTGCTTTCATCCAGTTACAAAATCAAGCAGGATTGCCTATATTTTCAGTGTCTCACAATTAACTAATTAGTGTAATGAAATGAGTAAATCACTGAGAATGTAAGCAATTTATATTTTCTCTTCCCACCAAGTGTTGTAATTAGCTAAGATGGAATACTTGGTGAACAAAGTTTGCCAGTTTAGCTTTGCACTGGGGAGATTATGCTGGTATACTAGTATGAAATAATACAAGTTTGTATTTTTCCAGCATATTTTACTTTCATTGGCTTCACAGCACTAATATGCACAGCACAAACTGCAAAAGCAATGGCAGATATTGGTTTAATATACTGACATGCCACGTGTACTATTGTGTCTCATGACCTATGCCATTTGCCATGTCTTTTTTCCAGTCATGGTGGCCAATTGGTATTCCTGCCTGGTATTCAACTTTACTCACAATATATTACCTCACAACTTTCATACATAAACAGGTGTGAGCATTCCCAAACCACACATTCCCTGTAATTATTGAGTAACACTTCATGAGCGATTCATACCACATTCTGCTGCCCCATGACTTTGGCATGTCCAGTGTATTTACTGGCTGATAGATTGACTATATTAAGGCTACACACAAAGACAATTTTTGAATAAATCATAAAACCTTTAATTATAATGGAAACATCTGTGCTAATGACAGGGACTGATTTGCAATTGTAAGTGGCAGTGTCTGCTTTGTTTTTGTTTTCATTCATTTCATTCAAACAGCATTTAGGATGTTGTTGCATGAATCATGTTTAATTACAGCATGTAGGTGTATGCTAATAAGCTGAACAATGTGGAAATACACCTCATTTGTATCTCACCATATTGCACAGTTTGACCTTTGTTAGACACAAAAATAGATAGAAAAGAGGGAATTTTGAGTGTTTGTGTATATGGGTATGTACATACACATATATGTACATGCATATAGGCACACCACGTCAATCAGGTTATCAATGTAATTCAGCTTTTGCTTTGTAGGTTAGTTGTTGGCTGATTGCACCATATACTGAACCTTTATTGCTGATAGAAGCACCATGTAATGGATCTTTCTAGCAATGTTTTACTCTGATTCTTCCTGATAGAATTTTCTATCTATCTATCCATCCATGGGATGTATAATATGAAGAAAAAATGCTGATATGGATGTAAAACACGCTAAATATAGAAGTAGTTTGGTGTAAGCATTCATTGTAGACCTCTACCTTACTCTACCTCATTCTTCTTTATTCTACCTCGCTCTACCTCCAGTTTTGTCATGTGATTTCAGTCTGCAGTGTGAAGAGCTCCCTCTGTTGCTGCACATGGGTAGTACAGTTTGATCTCTATCTATCTATCTATCTATCTATCTATCTATCTATCTATCTATCTATCTATCTATCTATCTATCTATCTATCTATCTATCTATCTATCTATCTATTGATTTTGGCAGTCCTCTTTTCTTTGCTGTGTGCCTCAGTTTTCTTATGGCGACTGCAGCTTTTCACAGAGAGACTTGAAATACATACCGGGTATTTGTATTAAGTAATTGGGTTTGCTCATCCTTGACCTAGTGGAAGAAAATAAATCTTCCAGAAAGCTCTCACATTAGTGCGGTGGTTCTCCACGCTGTTTTAGTGGCTGGGCAGGTCCCTGTCAAACCTAATTCGCAGAAGTTATATTATATTCCTCTTTTTGAGGTCACGTAGTAAATTAGAAATGGTAATTTTAGGTTTCCATGAAGGCTGAGGCGAGTTAATTACAGCCAGTCTTATGTGTGGTGAGTGAACTACTTCCATCAGTCCAGTGGAAATACTCCATTTTGTCTTCTCCAGGCAGCCAAAGCACACCCACCCACACACTGCCATCCCTTTGTGAGAGCTTCCTGTTGGCGTAATGCCCAATCTGAGGCTTAGAAGGCTGTGTCAGTTCAAGCACTCCTTCCTTTAGAGGTTTTTCAGGTACACGGGTCATGCGTGTAGAGTAGATTTGGATCCCTCGGTTATTGTGATCATACAATAAATAAAAAAAATATATAATTTCTAATAGCGTAAAGAGCACAATCAGGGATCACCTGTTAAGCTGTGTATGGATGATATACAAACAGGTCCTGTTATATGTAGAGTTTGTGCCGAAGAGTTGCAGGAGTAGGATAGTAAGATGGTAAGACATACTGTAGCACACTAGAACCTGACCATACTTATGTATTTACTGTATTTATTCAGTTAGTTATGTTATAGTTATAGTTATTGTTATAGAGGGTGTTTATATTGTTGCTGTGTGTAGGGGTGAAGATTTAGCCCTAAAATAATATCACAATATTTCATGTTTCATTTTATAATAATATTCTTGCCACTATGACAAAACACTGAAACATATTTAATTTATTTAAATAAAATAAATATTACAAATATATATGTAGTATAATAGCTTTAAACATTAATTAGAAATGAAAAACTAAATCTGTTTCTCTCTTTTACACTACACACTAAGAAAAGTAAGTACAGATTTGTACTTAAAAGAGTACAAAGCTTGTCGCTGGGGCTGTACCTTATATTGAGGTACAAAAAAGTACCTTTCAGTAAAAGTCCTTTTTTGTACCCATGTTTTTTTGTGCCAGTAAAGATTATCAAGATTATAAACATTATCATCAACTAAATATGGCTCAAAAACTTGATGATCCAAAATTGTCTGGCTTTCAAATAAAAAATGTGCAATTAAAATACATATTGTTTATTAGTACAGTGGTACAGAATACTGAATGTTCCCTTTGGCTGCAGGTTAAATGGTACAAATTTGTACTTATTGCTGTTAGAAATTACTTTGTACTTCAGAGGGAACAAATCTGACCCTGTAAAGACCAATATTGTACCTTTGAGGGTACAATTATGAAGAGTGTAACTTTGAGTACAAAAAAGTACTCATATCATACCTCTGTTTTTTAGAGTGTATTTTGTTAACAACAGTGACTCAGCAAGACTGTTTAGACTTTGTATACAATAATAATGATGAGTTAAAATAAATAATGAAACATAAAAATGACGTAATAATGTTTAGAATGTTTACCAAGACAGAATACCAACATTACAATGATATGACATAGATTTTATTTATCATATAAAAATGGACAATATTATCTTGTACAATGAAATATGACAAGACGTGTGTGTTATATAACTTAAATAATCAGTCTTGGTTAGTTACTGTTGATTGCAAAACAGGAAGAAATGCTCAACTAAATAAAACTCTAGCATTTATTTTGTTTCAGTAGTATATTTAAAAGAAAAAAAAAATGTTTGACAATATAATTGCTATCGATAATATTGTGATATTACATTGTAGCCACATCACCCATTCCTAAATCCCAAATCCCTAATTTGTATGAAGTAATCGCTTTTGTTACACCACTTTTTATTGTGTCAAAAAATTCTGTATGATATAATATGGTACACATAACTAGTCATATAAAAAAATCACCACACTACTTCTCAGCTGATATTACAGATAGATACAGAACATATTAGCAAATCAAATCATGTTCAATGAAAGACAGAAGCAGCATTGTGTTCATTAATATATCTAGTGTCTCTCCTGCACCTGAAAACGCATGGCTCCTATTCCCTAAGGTGAGCCAGTTATTCTTCTTCTTTCCCCACACAATGTGAAAAAGAGCAGCAGGGTGATTGAGTGGCGTTGCCTTGGGGAGATGAATTAGACTGCTCATTTTATGTTCTTCCCCTGTCAGGAGCTCCGGCGTGATGAATCTGCGGGGCTGATCGGAAAGATGACATTTGTTTGTTGGTGAATGATGCAGAGTGATTCATATCTGCACAGAGGCACTCCATTATTTGCCCTCTGTATCTCCCCAAACTTTTCCTGCGCCGCTCCACTTTCCTTCAGTCTCCTTAGCTGTTCAGAACATCTGGATTACCTCCAGCTGTGGAGTGCGCCAGTGTGCTGGATTTGGATATGGTGACATTGTGTTCATTGGCATTCGTAGTGAATTCCTTAGATTTGAGAACTGATAGTGGCCTTATAAAATGAATATCTACCAGTAAGACTCACGAATAAAGTGTGCAATAAGAAACCTCAATGTCAGATAACAGTTACAGAAAAGTTAAAATTTTTAGTAAAAAATCCCATTCGTCAGTTCCGGTTTGCAACAGAGCTAACCCCCTAGACAGTTGATGACACCAAACAGGAAGCAGTGGGCAAGGAGGGTAAACAAAATCACAACAGCATCTGAAAGCAGCAGCAGAAAAGGTGTGTATAAGTGGATGTGATTGGTTGAGACATGAGTAGCATCCATTCATTGATTTGTTGGATTCCTTGGAAATTCTCTCCCACTCTTGTGCTTGTTAATTTCATTATTCCGGTATGACAATAGTGGTCTCCCCAGAGTCTGTTGGGTTGTTTGCACACAGTCGACTGTAGCAGCAGAGCAGGTGCAACATGAGCACCAACAGGGACCTGGTTAAAAAATCAAGCCCATTGGCCATGCAGTGTCAAGTTCTTCCATACAAAAGGCTCAAAAGGCTGTTTGTAAAGCCGTATTCTCTGAAAACGAGTATTGTTCCATCCTGTGTACCGTTTGATGTCATATCACAACTTAAGTAGCTTGAAAGTGCCAGCTGCCCTTGACTTGACTATGATGGAGTTTTTTTAAATTTCTGCATAATTACCTCATTGACAACAAAGTCAATCCGAGCGGTTTGATGTGAAATACTCTGTTCTAAAGATGTGTTTGAAGCATCTAAGAGCTTCCTAACAGAAAGGCATTGCATGAAATGGATACCTGAGGCATAGTTTCACCATAGAGTTGAGGTAAGCCTGGCTAAGCCTGATTTAACACTGGAGAAGAAAATAAGTTTCTAGAGAAAACTTTTACCATTTTTTCATATATTTGCTATCATCAACGTTTTATATCAGGGGTTGGCAATAGGCTGTTTGAGGCTATTTGAACCAACATTTGAGCCCAATCTTGGGCTCCCCATCTCCTTATAAGGGCTTTTTTTCCCCCAGCCCTGTCCCAATTTAGTAGCCGGGGCAGTGGTAGTGTTGCCTTTCTTTTTGGGTTTACCTGCTTTGAATTCAACTGTTTTGCAATTGGGTTTAACAACCCTCTGGGCTGGAGAGATACTAGTCTCATTACACTTCATTTTTCAAAACATATATATATATTTTTTGTGGCCTGCCACATAATAGCTTGAAAAATATCTGGCCCACGGCCAAATTTAATTGCCGACCCCGGTTTTACATGATACCATTTTAATATCAACACGCCAAAGAACACTTGTCAAAATTTCAATTTTCTCTGGTGTTTGGTGTGCTTAAAAAAAAGCTTTTAGAAGCATTCAAAAAAACTTGGTGGTCAGAACGTTTGCCTCCCAGCACTGGAATCTTGGGTTCAAGTCAATCAGTCCATATCTGTATGCCTAGATATATATTAGCACTCTGTCCTGGATGGTTGTTTCTGGTTGAGAGTATGCTGTGTGTGATTGGCTGCCATTGTTTTCCACTGACTTACATGAGTGCTGGTGTGTATTGGTGAGCACTGAGTGTAAAAACAATTGTGATCATAATATGATTGTTAGGTGCCTGGTGTCCTTACTATATACAGGAAGTGTATATTAATTTAATAATTCCTTCATTTTATATTGAAATAACTATTTGGTTCCTCTCATTTGAGGAACCCCTCTTGAATATGACTTATATATTGAAAATGGGTCTTTTCCAATTACAGTACTTTTTCCATGTCTCATGAGTCACTTGTGTGTTTGTATGGACAAATCCAGCCAGAAAATGGAGGTCACAATCATTACGGGCCACTGCACTGTACACAGTGGGTGGTAATGCCTTTTATAATGTGTATCTTGCCATGAGCATGCTGGCAAGTGTTCAGCCTCACTCAGAAGATAACACTTCTGTAACAGAAGGTATACAGGTGTGAACTTTATCTAATGGTAACACCACATGATCAGCTTGCATGCTGTTTGTTAACCAATGATGACTGACATGTCTGTGTATATAGCACGTATATATACACAAGACCATATGCAGTATGGGGGGAAATATGAAATACGGGTGGAATTGTACTCTCTCTCTCTCTCTCTCTCTCTCTCTCTCTCTCTATAGTGTACATCTATCATTCATGGAGAGAGGTCCACGCTAATATACTCTCTGCCACCCGGCATTTCCTCAGATAGTCTTAGGGTTCAACAGAAAGACCACGACTTCCGTCTTTTGTAGCAGAGTGAATGCTCCCCCTTTTAAAAAGGCAGATTAGCCTATGTAAAACCCAGCTTAAGCAAGCATGAGAATTCATCCCTTAAACTGCTGTAGACTTCTATCAATAATGGAACCCGCCCATCAATTTTTCATCTCCTCAGGGTATACATTTTCCCAGGGGATTTGATTCAGCGTGAAGGGGGAAATTAAACAGGGAAGGAGATCCATGTTATCTACTTTCCTCTCCACTATTATCTACACCTTCTGCGGCAGAACATGGAGGATTTCTTTCTTCAGACTGGAGTTACAACCGCATGCAGGGAGGATTATGTGCAAAGCAGGCGCGTTGGTGACTATCAGACTGAAACACTGCACTGTCTGAATCTAAAGGTGCCAGAACGAGTTCTTTGGAGTGCTTAACCAGGTTTGAGTTTGGTGGTGGAGAACATTTTAGAACAGTGTGAAATAAAGAGAACATTCTGCTGCAGTGCAAAAGTGGAGGACAATTCAGAACAGTGTGGATACAGAGAGTATAACAAAACAGCATGAATGGAAGGGTTGCAATGATTATCGGTAGTCGATATAATCGGCGATATAAATTTAGGCTCCATATTTTAGTGTCGAATATTTTGTTAATTTGTACAGAAACAGGACATTTTGTACAGGACAGAAAAGCAATAGGGGAGGAGGGTTAAGGGTTAAGGTCAAAATGTGGGTCATTATTTCAATTTGCTATGTGCTATTTGCTTATGTCACGTTACACACAGATGACATTCACAGGTGTGCAGACTTGGGCAGGGGAGGTAAAGCATGTTTAAAAACAGGGGTTCTAATTAACTAATCAAAAAAATAATAATCTTCAGATATTTTTTTATATAACAGTACTGTTATATACAGTAGTGTTACCAGAGAATCCTAGAGTTGTATGAATGGTAAAAACATTAAAGGGCCATTTAAAAGGGACAGTGAACAGTAAATGGAAAGAGCATTATTCTAGAACAGAATTTAATTTTTAAATCTGCTAAATATTATACAATAAAAAACATTCTGAATCAGAGTGAATGGCATACAGCTTTCTAGAACAATCTGAACAGTAAAAAAAAAACTTCTAGAACACAGTAAATTGAAAAACGTTTTAAGACCAGCATGCACAGGTAGCACACTCTTGAACAGTGTTAATGGAGAACCTTTCAAATCAGTGTCAATGGAAGGAAGCATTCTAGACCTTAAGGAAATTGAGAACTCTCCAGAACAGTGTAAATAGAGAATGTTCTAAATCCTTGTGAACAGAGAAAACATTCTAGAACAATAAGACGTGAATACAATTCTAAACCAATGAAACTGAAAAAAAAAAATCATTCTAGAACATAATGAAGTGGAGAGCATTCCAGAACAGTGTGTATGGAGAAAACATTTCAAAACAGTATTAATAGAACAGAGCTTTTAGGGTAGGATGTAAACAGAGGAAACATTCCAGAACCATGTGCAAACAGAAACTATTCTAGAACATCGTGAATAGAGAAACAGTCTAGAAAACTGTTAGCCGACAAATGAGAGAAAGCATTCTAGTACAGTCAGAACAAAGAAAATGTTCTAGAACACTGTGAAGTAGAGAGCACTCTAGAACAGATTGGGCAGAAAGAACCATTTCAGAAAAATGTCAATGAACAGAACCTTCCAGAACAGTGCATTCATTCATGAAATGTAATCTTTCAGTTTTGTTTAGGAGACTCCAGAATAAATTAATTGTTAAGAATATACCATAAGCATCTAAAACCATAGCATGAAGCAAAGAACTTCTCCAGAACTTTAATTTACTCATATTGAGAGTAGGCAAACAATCAGTCTTGGCAGGCGCAGAGTGTGTTAGCTGCTTGAATGCCTACTGTTTTTCTGAGCTGGATTACTCACTTAAAGTGTCATTGAACCCTGTATTCATTTAGTGGGTGTTCAAAGTTATGCCACGCTGAACTTTAATTGAGAGTATAGGTGAAAATGCTGCAGTTTCCTTTGTAAGAACACACAGTACTGCTGATCATTGCCTATTCAGTGCAGTTGAGCAGTATGAGTGCTGCTAGTATTTGCATTTGTGATTTGTTTGATTACGTGAGTGATTTGTCTTGATTGACCGAGCCCAGAGGGGCAGCTCGCCATTACTCCGTCCACTTCCGTACCCACAGACTCACATGGTGGCAACAACGCTGCTCACACCACCCGCAACCCCACACACAAATGAACGATAATCACACACACCTCCTACACATAATCACACACAATCATATTCAATAGCTCTCTCTGCCTTTCTCTCTCTTTCCCTCTTGCGCACTCACACTGACCTCTCATTAATCTCTCGCGCCGACCCAAATGTCTGAACGTTGGAGCGTTGCTCTGGAGAGCTCTCCCATTGGCAGCTCTTTCTGCAGGATGAGCACAGCACATTCCCCCTGTCAATGCCCTAATCAATCAGCACTCTGCCTCGCGCCATCAATCTCTCCGAATACTCTGCCCCGACATCATAAATCGCCCATTCGGATTACCCTGATGGACGCTTCTCTGAATTTGACCTCTTTACCACTCGTGAACTGATGCGGGACCAGATCACCTGCTCTAACTCCCCCATCTCTCTTCCCCTTAAACTCCTTCTATGATCTGCGTTTAGCGTGATGTATGCCAGTCTCTGCAGGAACTCGCAATCTGTCTCAGATGTTGCACACCTGCCCTACACTGAACATCTTTCCTTTCCTGACACGTTCTCATATCTCCACCCATATCTCATACACTGACTATATGGACTGAAATATCTGGAAACACCTGATTCATGATTTATTGTTTGAAATCAAAGATATTTAAATATATAATAGTTTAAAATGATTTTGTTGAAGTAACTGTCTCTCCTTTCCATTAAAGTCGTTCAAGTAGATTTTAAAACATTCTGAATCAGAGTGAATGGCATGCAGTAGTCTAAAACAATCTGAACTGACAAAAAAAACTTGAACACAGTAAATTGGAGAACATTTTAAGAACAGCATGCAGAGGTAGAACACCCTCGAATAGTCTTTAATGGAGAACCTTCCAAATCAGTGTCAATGGAAGAAACCATTCTAGAACACAGAACGTTCTAAATCAGTGTTAACAGAGATAATATTCTAGAACACTAAGAAGTGGAAACAATTCTAAACCAATGTAATTGAAAAAAAGAGTTCTAGAACACAGTAAAGTGGAAAGCATTCCAGAAAAGTGTGCAGGAAAAAACAAACAAACAAATATTTGATTGTTGTTTTAAAATCAAATATATATATAAAAAACAATTCAGAATGCTTTTGTTGAAGTAACACATTCTAGAACTGTTTAAATGGGGAAGAGATTCTAGGGAAAATATGTAAGAACAGGGTGAATGGGTAAAAAAGGATTCTAGAACAATGTGAGATGGGGAATAGTGTAGAACAATACATTCAATTCTAAATATATTCTAAAACAGAATTGATTTTAAAAAGATTCTAGAACAGTGTGAATGAGGAACATATTCTCAAACCACATACATAAGGAACATATTCTAGAATTGTGTAAATAGGAGAAAGATTCTGGAACAGTGTATGAAGTTACAATAATCTAGAATAATGTGAATGGGGAGAAATTCTATAACTGTCTAAATGGGCAAGAGTTTCTAGAACAGTCCAATGGGGGAAAAAATCTAGAACTGTGTAAATGGGAAAAGATATTAGAATCATTCTAAAAATATTCTAGAACAGTGTCAAGTTTGAAAAAGATTCTAGAACCTAGATTCTAGGACCACGTACATAAGGAACATATTTTAGAACTGTGTAAATGGGCGAAAGATTCTGGAACAATCAAAAAATTGTAAATAATCTAGAACAATGTGAATGGTGGAAAATATTCTAGAACTGCCGAATTAGGGAAGAGACTCAAGAACAGTCTAAATGGGGAAAATACATTAGAATAGTGGGGAAAAGGGATTTTAGAGCAGCGTAAGAGGGGGAATATTTTAGAAAAGTCTTAATTCTGAAAAGACTGTAGAATAGTGTAAATAAAGAAAATATTCTAGAACCGCATACATAAGGAAAAGATTTCAGAACCATGTAAACGAACAGTTCTGGAACAATGTAAATAGAAAAGGTTTTGGAACAGCTTCAAAGGGGGAAACCATTATAATGCAGTTTAACTGTAGATAGACATTACACGATAATCTGAATGTTTGTACCATTTACAACAATCACACACTGGTTTGATAGGCCAGCCCAATATTTGGCTGTGCAGATGTTTGCTGGTGTTTGTTGACTTGGTGTGTTTTGGCCTTTGGGAAGTTTATGTTTAGGATTTATTTGTATAGCAGTTTTTACAACTGCTGTTGTCAGAAAGCAGCTTTGCAGAGTTTCAGGTCTGGCCCACTGGTAAGCTAGCCATGGGCAACAGTCACAAGGATATAACTCACCCAGAGCAAGAGGAAGAATAAACATTGAGAGAAAACAATATTTATGAGGGAAACTTATCCTCTTCTGGTCGAACAAGGATAGAATGGAACATGGATAGACATGAAACATTCAAGTCTTATAGAGTAGTGAATAAGTCAATAGGTCAATAGTATATAATAATAAATAACAAAGACTATTCAGAGTAATCAATGAGTAGAAATTGATGCAGATTAATAATTGAAGGACAAGGAGTAACACTAGAGAATAATATCTGATTATATTTCTAATTATGTGAATTAATTATGAGTGAACTGTAGAAAACTGAGAAATGTGAAGGATACATCAGTTGCATCCTCCTTATTGCTCAGAATGTTGAATGCATTTCTGTGTACATAACAGTAACATCTATGTCACAGTGGCCGAGAATTGCAGACCATACTGGCTGCAGCTTTTGCAGGCTTTGGAATGCAGCTAATGTTTTGTTCTCTAAAAATCTGTGTGATGCCCAGCCTAGACTATTAGTCTAATCAGTAGAGCAGGGGTTCACATTCCTGGTCCTAAAGACCTACCACCCTGAAAATTTCACCTCCTCATACCGGATCCAGGTGATTAAGGCCTTCAGGGTGAGATATGATAGAGGTATGATAGATATAAAATCTCCAGGGTGGTAGATCTCCAGGACCGGGAATGAACATCCATGTAGTAGAGGATGAACAAGGCTTGCAGGTGAACCTTTTGGCACATCAGCAGAGGCTTGGATGCACATGAAGATTGCTCCATTGGGGCCCAACTGGTCCAGATGGCAGAAGAGAGCAGAAACATTCTGTGATCGAAACTGGCAACAGCCATAACGAGACAGGAGGGATGGTTGGAGATGCTGGAATTGGATTCTGTGTCTTAAAGAAATCATTTTTTTCAATCTGCCACTTGATGAAAAAGTATTACATGATTAAATATATAGTGAATGGTGTTTACTGACATGAATCTCATTATCATTGTGAGTTCAGTCTTTGTTAATGCCATAGGCAGCTGTGGTTGGATGTCAAAGAGGACTCTCTGGTGGATAGAATGGCCCTTGCTCTCCCCATCACTTAGCCAATGTGGGGATCTGTTAGCTTTCCTTAATTCACATTAAGTTAGGTTATCCAATGATGATTTGAGAAAATAATGCATTGATTTCCAAGTGTGTTATATCAAAGAATGCACATGCTAGTCTAGCCCTTCCATAGAGAGCACTCCATATGGACTCTGTATCAGTAGCCCAACTGGTCCCAAAAAAAGTTTTGTCGACGGGTTCCATGTCGGTTCCATACTCTGAAAAAAAAACAAAAAAAAAAAAAACAGACCAATTAAAAATTATGAGTTTCTTTGATTTTACCAAATTGAAAACCTTTGGAATATAATCAAGAGAAAGATGGATGATCACAAGCCATCAAACCAAGCTGAACTGCTTGACTTTTTGCACCAGGAGTGGCATAAAGGTATCCAAAAGCAGTGTGTAAGACTGGTGGAGGAGAACATGCCAAGATGCATGAAAACTGTGATAAAAAAACAGGGTTATTCCACCAAATATTGATTTCTGAACTCAATCAACTCTAACAGTTCCAAAAATTTACATTGTTTTATTTACTGTGGCTCGACCAAATCATCTCTGCTCTATCTCTCTACCTCCATCCATGAGCTGAGTAGACTCAGAATCCCTTTACTGATGATGTGGATGCAGCTTCACTCTTTCAAATCTTAAATATCAGCCAGCTGGCAGATTCTGTCAACAAGAACACACACACAAACACACAATGCAGAGGCGTGTGCGTGTGCGTGTGTGTGTGTGTGTGTGTAGCCATCTCCTCTGCAGTAGCATCTCAGCAGCAGCAGCAGCATCGTAGCAGCAGCAGCAGCAGCAGCAGTTGTCAGGCCATGAAACCAATAAAGCCCAAATTAGGCCTGATTTAATGACTCAGGAATGTGGGTGCCCTGTGATTTCTCGAACTCGGCTAAAAGCAAATGACCTGAATTTGGCGTGGAGCATGAGTCACTCCCAGAATGTTGTCAGCCACTGTAACGGGCTTGTTTAAGGCCTTAACCCCTCCATCCTCTGCTTTTTTTTCTGTCCTCCGTCCTTCATTATACGTCTCGCAGAAGGAGATCAGTGGCTGCTCAACAGCCTTGTGGATGAACTTGGCTCTGCTGTAGAGGAAATGGTGCACGTCTCTATGTGTGTGTGTGTGGTGTGTGTGTGTGTGCGTGCTGCAGAGCACACCGCCGCAGTGTAAGCTGTGGCTCCCCTCCTCAGCCGCACCTGGGAGGCATCTGTTTTATGTGATATGGCGCTGGGTCGCTATATTAATTCTACCTGCTAATTTGAAAGGTTAAAATAGGCTGCAGAAAAGGTGACACGCTGCTGCTCACCTGCTCCTCACGTACCGAAGCACCTGTTTAATGGAGGTTGAGTTCAGATCGAGAAAGAGACGGAGAGAGAGAAGGAGTGGGGACAGAGAGAGAGAGACAGAGAGAGAGAACGTTAATGATGGGACCAGGAAGAATAATAGGTTATTTGAGAAAGCAGAGAAAGTGCAGCTGGAGCTGATTGTTCTTATCTGAGTTCATTAATGTAATTTCCTCTCACAAAAGGGCCCGTACAGAAAGCTCTCAGGCTCGAATAATAACTGGATCAGTCTAACGCAGCCAGCCTGTGCAGCTCCGCAATGCTCACAAAAATGAGGGACTGTCATCGCCGTTTACGCACACAGACACACACACACACACACACATCTCTCCGTTACATAACTTTATCTAGTCACAGTTTATTCTGACAGTCCTCTACAGGTTATCTGCAGATGCGATAAAAAAATAATAAAAAAAAATTACATTTAGGGATGCACTAAATATTTGGCAACCAGATTTATTTGGCCAAAAATGGCAAAAAAAAAGAAAAGAAAAAGAGGTTTAGTGAAAAGATTAAATAAAACATTACAAACCCACAAAAAGTTAACACAAAAAGTGAAATTGGCCCAAATCCAACCTTTTTATCATATGTCACACATATTATCTGTAGATACCTGTCAAGTTTTGGATTTTAAAAAGCTGTCCCTCCCGCCCAGCCGAGGTTCAGTATCATAGTATTGCGAAATAATATGTAGTTATTAATATTATTATTATTATTATTATTATTATTATTATTATTATTATTATTATTATTATTATTATTATTATTATTATTTTTTATATATAAATGTATAGTATTTTTATTTTAATGTAATTTTGTTGTGATCAATGGTATTTTCTATTTTTTTTTTGCAGTCAGAAGGAGTATGTATGATATAATACATATGTACATAGTATGTATGACATTTCAGTTTGGAGAGGCACAGGAATAGTTTTTTTTATAATAATAAAATATGGGAAATTTACGGGAAAATACTAATACGGCAGGAACGAGGGTTAAAAAAACGTTCAAAAAAGGTTTCCCGCCCAAAACGGGAGACTTGAGAGGTATGAATCTGTATTATCTGTGTGGTAGTGTGAACAGAGAACACACTCAATCTTTTTTTTTTTTTTTCAATATGTAATACTCTACATATCCAATTTGCAGCAATCAAAATTGATGTGACCTTTATGACACAGAGAAGAAATATTATTAATTAAAAAATAAAAACACTTTACTTTATGGGTAGCACTTTACAATCAAGGTACATTCATTACCAGTACTAAGCCACGTTTTACAGTAAGCTCAGAACTCCAGCAGCACTCTGTCTGTGTCTGAACCACTCATACCAACACAACACACACTAACACACCATCACCATGTGCCTGGATGTTAAAGGAGGATAATAAAGAATGCAATGAAACCGAAACACTAGAGTCTGTAATGGTAGAACTACAATAATGCCCCTATACGTATGTTCAGTGAAGGTGAACAAAAATAAAAATAAAAGGAGGTGTTCATAATGTTATGCTTTATTGTTATATGATTAATTAAAAGAATGAAATTTGTCAAAACATTGTTTGCTTATAAAAAAGCTCAATGTTTGTTTATTCTGTGCAAAGATTAATTCAATTAAGCTGTTTACTAGTACATTAAGTATCTCATTCAGAATTCTATTTATGGGGGAAATGCAATTGTCCACACATTGTTTATTTATTTAATAATAATAATAATAATAATAATAATAATAATAATAATAATAATAATAATAATAATAATAATAATAATAAAGAACATTATGTATCCTATGATGCACACAATCTAAATGACAATTTGCAATACACTCCTGGACATGTAGGGGCCAGTGTCCATGACAAGGATGAATTGGAAGAAATGACAGAAGCAAAAAAACATTGGGATAATCAAATAACTAAACAATAATCAATCAATTCATTATAGAATTAATTATTATTTTCAGCCTAATATTTAACTGCATAATAACTTGATTTCTCTGCTGGTATTGTCCATCACTTTCTTCATGCAGCATTCTTGGAGCTTTCTCGAACTCTGACGCTGATACACACAGCCTTCACACGTACACTTTCACCCCATCTTACACTCTCACTATACTTGTACTATGTGTTCGCATGAAGAGTCAGAGGAATAATTGAAATAGCTTAGACTGAAAGAAACAGAGAACAGCTGAGGAGGATCCTGCTGCTACTGTCTATTTTTTCTCGTTTGCTCTAAAACTGAACCCAAGGCACAACCCCCACCCCACCATCATTACCACAACTGCTACCCACTGCTTCCCTGCTTTTGGGCTGACATACATTAGTTTCCCATTTAATGCATTATTTTCATCAGTTCAAAGATTAAGTACATGTATTTTTTTTTTTTTGACAGAATAATTGTATTATATTAAATCAGTACACTCTTAAAAATCTAAGAAAACAGTGAAAAGAATGATTCTCTGGGGAGATGCAGAAGATAAGGACCACTTCATAATGGACACCTTATACATAGGGAAAAAAATATCATAGACAGAAAGTGTTGTATACTTTCTTGCAATGCTGAGTTATGTTTGCTTTTGTTCTTGCTCTAAAAAATATATAAAAAACCGAATACCCTATACTGAACTATACATTTTTGTAAACAAGCCATGTTTAAAGAACCCGAAGAACCTTTATTCTGTAGTTTAAGAAACATAATGAATTAGTAATTAGAATAACACTGCAGCCATTGCACCCAGCAGTACCACAAAATTTAATCTCTGCATTCAACCCATCCACTGCTGTAAACACATACATTCACACTAATGAATTCAGCAGTAAAACACACACCTGGAGCCGTGAGCAGCCACCTCAGTGCTCAGGGAGTCTAAATGTTAAAGGAGGAGAAAGTGCTAATCCTTCATGATCGCTGTACCCCCACTATCTAGGACCAAGTCTACTACTCTAACCTTCAGGCCATACCTGCCTTTATTCATCCATCCATCCATCCATCCATCCATCCATCCATATTCTTATACATTTCTTTCTGGTCATGGTCGGAGTGGGCACAGCCTATCTGGAATACTCTCTAAGCCAATACATGCGCCAGTTTATCACAGAAGATCTAAGTCACCAAAGAATCTAGAATACTTGAAAAACAAAAATATGTGTTTCAAAAATGGTAAAAAATGACTAAATAAAATATATAATAATTTAAACCAAACAATATTGAGCTTTCTTGGTTTGTCTGCAGAGATTAGTGCACTTATCCCCCTGAAATGAAAGTCATTCAGTGATAGATGCAGTAAACAATTTGTACTCAAATATGAAAAAAACGTGTATAAAAATTTTAGTCACTGTTATTGAAGCATTTTTACAGCTGGGATATTCAAAATGATCGGTCTTCGAGCGATATTTTAAAACTGTAGTTTTGTAATGGCTTTTCTTCTAATAGGCACAAACTTACTGGTGTCTACAAGTTTGGGATTTGGAGATTTAGGGCCCTCTCTGGTGAGAATGGGTAATTGCACAGAGCGTGTGGAAGAATCATTTTAAACTGGGCGGGTGTGATGCGGTCTCCTTTCCGAGCGGATGAATCCGATTCCAGGTTATGTTCAGTCAGAGAGAGAGAGAGAGAGAGAGAGAGTCCGATACAATCCGATATTAATCCTGGTTTTAGCGTGACTTCACTCCTTCTTTTCTTTTCTTTTACTATGAGTGAATGTGATATTGAGGTCTCCTCTTTGAGTTTCCTCTTCTGAAGTCTCCATTACTTCACCAGCAGCTCGTATTTAGTAAAACTGAGCCAGATCCTTTTTTAAAGGCTGTACGTGTGATGCAAGTACGTAAAGACGCGTGACGTGGTCGGAAGAACCCCCGCGAAAAGTGACCCGACACCCCAGTTTTTTAAATAAATATATGTGGCTTAGCAGGGATGGTAGTTTCAGCATACTGGTATCATTAAACACAAATGTTGTCCTTTCTTCAATCAGAAATGCCTCTGCTTTCAGTTCAGAAACAAGATAATACAGACTTTAAGCTATTTAATTTATGTAATAGTGAAAATTGTGTTTAATTGTGTTAAGTTTTGGCCAAATTATTAAGTATTTGTCCTAGAACTGTACATTCAAGCCAGGAACCCTTTAGAGGTCTTCATTTTAACCTCCTAATAATCCTTCAGGTATAATAAAGGTCATAGAGAATAATGGGTTAATATTCAGTGCTAATGTACTGTATATTTAACTCTAATGTGAGTTTCCTATGGGACTGAATGGTGGCAGTACCTCCAGCACAGAGCTCCAGGCTGCTGTATTTTGGCATATGGCGAGATGACCTCAGACCCCCAAGGGTCAAACCTTACAGCAGTGTCTGCTTCAGTGGAAAAGCTGCCAAAGTCAACCCAATATTTAGCAATAACTATAACTTGTGTATTGCTAGCGTACTGTTGTCTATTTATTAAATAATAAAGCAGTCATGTGAGAGCATAAATATGTATGACTGCACTGTAGATGCATGTATGCCTGGAGCTGACGTGTTCCAATAACCAGGAATGTATTGGGATTTACATATTTTAGACATCTTGTCAGATTGTGTATGGATTATCTCTGACAGCAATACTGACTGACATCACTCGATGTAAAGAAAAAGAAGTGTGAAAAGAAGAAGCTGCTGGAAGTTTGTGTTGAGATGTGTGTATGTACAGTATTGGCACACGTGTCACTGTTACATTCGTGTATGTCTGTATATTTACAGTGAAGCAAAAATGGTACCACTTTGCCAGGCTATAGGAATATATTGTGTTATTTTTATGCACAATATACATGTATTTTTCTGAGCATATCACAGAAATCATCAGTGTTTAAAGAACACTGACCAGCTGATCACATTTCATTGCAAAGAGCTTATTTATTGTTATTTAATTGAATGTCTTAAAACACATTAAAATGTTTTTCTTCTCTGAGTTTTCAGAATCTTAGGTTTTCAGTCATCTGACACTACTGGTTAGGGGTGCGGCATATCATATTTTACTCCATGATATCTTTATCATTTTTGAAACGATATAAAAAACAAATACATTGTAATAATAGTGGTATTTTGTATTGGAAGGACTCTATTTTCTATTTATGTTGCTGATATTTTGTGAAAATATGTTGAGATTATTTTAGGGCCATATTACACACCTCTTGTACTGATGCACTGTGTCTGTGTGTCATAATATCTTGATAAATATTCTGTACTATGAAATGTGTCATGGCTGGACAGGACTTAAGAACTATTAAAGAAGGGTTGGGCACAGAGAGTAGTCAAAAACGGGAAAGCTCTACTCTGATAAACAGCAGCAAGAGGGAGTAAACATACCAGATTCGAGAATCAAAGGTCATACACAGCCAGGCAATATTAGAGTGCATGCAAAAAGCTAAAATAGGCAAAGGGAAAATGCTTTGTACGAGGAAAAGTCCTGAATGCTCAGCGGGGTATAAATGAAGTGAGGGAGTATATATAGTGAGTGTAACAGGTGAAATCAACATTCAGGTGGCTGGCTTCTGTGTAGTGCCGTTTGCAGTGTCCTGTGATCGTGATCGTGAAACTTTCTACACTAGCTTTTTACCACTTCAAAAAAACTAATTTTGGAGAATTTCTATTGGTCCTTTTGAAAATGTATGAAATTCTAATATAATTTGAAGAATAACTGCACAATTCTTATTATGGCTGTGTTCAGACTGTCAATCCAAATTTGATTTTTCCCATGTTTAGATTCAGATTGATTTATGATGATGTGGACAGCCAGAAACCAGATGGAATCCAACTGTTGAAACATCGGATCCAAACAGCATTTGAAGGAAGTTTGAAATGCAGTTTGAAGTAAATTCTTACAGATGCGTCTAGATGCTCTGACATGTTTGTTGCATCACTCACAACTTGACACACAACACCCTCATCAAATTCAGAGTGACAGAAATGCATGGGTCCAATAAGATCGCCAAGGTTAGCCACTGATGCTGACCTTGTTACCACATGTTTGGTTACCACATCACTGGACACACAAATATGATCTGATCACATGCACACACAAATAACATTACAGACAATCATCACAACAGTTCTGATTTCAGAAACAAACACAAATTGCCTGCAGTCTGAACATAGCCTGAGTCAGTAAGCCAAAAAATAGCCAAAATAAAGATATAGGGTTTTTGTGTGACAGTGACAGTAAACATTTCTAAAGGCTTGTTCCTGAAGAGTTACTATAAAAGCTGCTGTCATTTTTACCTCTCTGTAAGTAAAGTGAGAGTAGATGATTTTTGGAATAATAAATGCTGCCCTTTAGTAAAGTGTTCACATTGTACAAGATCTTTTGTTGTTGTTCTTCTGTTTTTAAGTGCTGCTTTAATTTGAGCCAGAAAACCTCTGAAGTCATCTTTAAAATGGAAACAAACTGGAAACTGGAAAAAAACATGACAAATGTCCAGAGTGTCAAATAGCACAAAAGTTTTATGTGGGCACAAAATGCTGATGGCTAATTCTCAAACCCAAATGTTCCAGTCTGTGAAGAAAACAATTTCATTACAAACAATTGAACATTCAGAAGCTGTTGTTATTTCCGGCGATACTAAAAACATGCTATCATTTACTGTTGATTGTTTCTCACTCAGAGCTCATTAAAACAAGTAGAAGAAAAGTGTGGATGCTAAACTTTTAATTGATATTGTTGTGTTATGCATTCTTTCTTTTTTTTTTTTTGTCATTGCATGACATGAATATATGGGGACTTAATTATAAGGACATGTATATCTGTCATCACAGAATGTAAACTGAATGCCAAAGTAATTAATCCAATATCTAATAAGATGTATACTTAATTGTTTGATTATATATGGTACATTATACTATAAAATAACAAAATGACACTACTATATTTTAATTAATAATTGTGTTTTATTATTAATGTAAGGAAGGCCATTTTTTTTGTTTTAGTGTATGTATATGTATTATGTTGGTGTCCAATGAAAAACCAGTATCTACTTTTTTGTCGATTTTCAGTTTACTACATAATTGTAACACACAATTGGACAGAGACAATATCGCCGCTGTCCAATGAAAAACACTTATCTCCAAAACTTTAAAGGAGAGAGCAAAAGCCTTGTAAACTTTCAGTGGAGGTCAATGTAAAAAGAGTTTATTTCAGGTAATTTTGAAGAATTTTTATTGGTCCATTCATCCAACAAGTTTGGCACAGTGTAAGGGACACTTTGTCTGTCCGCATTATGAAGTAAACTACATATAGCAAATCGACAAAAATGGAGATAAGTGTTTTTCATAGGACAGTGACGATATAGTCTTTTATTTTTTAAATACTTGAATTGTTACTGTGAACTACTGATGTAATTGTAACCTGTCCTTGGACGCAGCTTATTTGTCTGGAAATACTACTACTACTACTACTACTACTACTACTACTACTACTATTACTACTACTACTACTATTACTACTATTACTACTACTACTTTTACTACTATTACTACTATTACTACTACTATTACTACTATTACTACTATTACTACTATTACTACTACTACTACTATTACTACTACTATTACTACTACTATTACTACTACTACTACTACTATTACTACTATTACTACTACTACTACTACTATTACTACTATTACTACTATTACTACTACTACTTTTACTACTATTACTATTACTACTATTACTACTACTATTACTACTATTACTACTATTACTACTATTACTACTTTTACTATTACTACTACTACTTTTACTACTATTACTACTACTACTATTACTACTACTTTTACTACTATTACTACTACTACTATTACTACTACTACTATTACTACTATTGCTATTACTACTACTATTACTACTATTACTACTACTATTACTACTACTACTATTACTATTACTACTACTACTACTATTACTACTACTACTACTATTACTACTACTATTACTACTACTACTATTACTATTACTACTACTACTATTACTACTATTACTACTACTACTATTACTACTACTATTACTACTACTACTAATATTATTACTACTACTACTATTACTACTACTACTATTACTACTACTATTACTACTATTACTACTACTATTACTATTACTACTACTATTACTACTACTACTATTATTACTACTACTACTATTACTACTACTACTACTATTATTACTACTACTACTATTACTACTACTACTACTACTATTACTACTACTATTACTACTACTACCACTACTACTATTACTACTACTATTATTACTACTACTACTACTACTACTACTACTATTACTATTACTACTACTACAAATAATAATAATAATAATAATAATAATAATAATAATAATAATAATAATAATAATAATAATAATAATAATATTTCATTGAATGAATCTTTATTTCAAATTTACAACATGAACTCAAATTCCCTGATTTTAACTTGCAGGGCTAGTTTCCCCAGAGATAGATTACGCATAAATAAGCGGTGGCAATGGTCAGTCACTCTTGAAGGTCTGGTTAATCTCTAGAAAATCCTTAATCTCTAGGAAAATCTGGGATGCTCATATTTCTCAGGGGAGAGGATAGAACACAACTGATTCATTACAATTGATTCCTATGCACTGATCCACTGATAACTTCTAGGAATATGTTGCATGCTTTTTTTTTTGTTTTTTTTCCCCAGTGCCTTAAGCTTCTGAGTGCATGTCCTAAAGAAACCCACACACACAGAGCACTGTGAGGGCCGGCATGGTTCAGTTCACTCAGGGTGGTTTGGATACTGGAGATAATATGAACAATAGCTATTTACAAAACCAGCCAAAAGCAACACCAGGCACAAAATGATTTATCAGCATTTTCGGGGCAACACTTCTGCTCTCTGCTTTAAAAGGATATCCCTGCATAAAATTGCTTGTTGTCTGTATGCATGGACCGTTCTAGACAGATGCTGCCAGTCACAATCATTACGAACATCTGTGCCGTCCACTGTTTCCAGCCCTTTTCCACCAAAAGAACTCTGTTCAAAAACCAGTTCCATTCATTCGTATAAGAACCGCGATGCTTTTCAGCAAAAAAGCCCAAGTTTTCAACAATTTTCTAAATTTCACATCATATGTCATCAACAGAAGGCATTGCACAGCGACGGCGCTTCTGTACAAATAGACACGCCCACAGATGATGTCACAGTTTGTGCAGAAGAACCTAGTATTCTTTGGTTCCTGCTGCAAATGAATGTTTTTTTTTTTTTTTGGTAAACCGATTCAAAATTAGGTTTGCGAACCAGAACAGTGCACATTCCACAGCAGTGGAAAAGCGCTATGAGGGTGGTAATGCCTTCTGTGACCGGTACAACTTTGCTGTCCTGCCATGAGTACACTGGTCTGTGTTCAACCTCAATAACAAGATAATACCTCACAACTAACAACAATACAGGTGTTTTAAATCTGATCCCTGAGGTTACACTTCATGATCAATGTATGTACGTACATACTTCTGAACTATGATTTACCGTACTGTCCGTACTGTTCACAAGTATATGTAATAATCGCAACTGAAATCAAGTGCGTAAGGCTTTTGGTTTTATTACATTACTTACCAATACTTAATAGGCAAACAAGGTAGCATGGATTAAATTGATAGAAAGTTAATAATGATGCTAATGTGCATTTTAACACCTCACTATACCTCAACTAACAGTCTCCCTATATTGATCTTCCATTTATCTTTAGGATCTATGGATGAGGTATTTGCACCAGTGTGGAATTATGGCACATGTTGAGTAGGCACTGCTGGATTAATGCTTAGTATTGATACTTTAATGTAAGTATGATATAAATTGTGTGCATGTTGTGTTTTACAAGCACTCTGAATTCATCCAATGATTTATAATAATAGGCTTCTAGTAGCTAATAGGTAATATTTATCCGTTATCTTAATACCTTAGACACCATGACTCTCAAACAATAAACATAACTCTTGTAATGTGTTGATACATTCACTATTTCTTGAAAAGCACAGTTTTATAATAGAGGTACAGTGAGTAAGCTCATAATAACTGAGTTTAATGGAGAATACAATTAACAGTCATTCTGTCAAGTGAGTCATGACCAGTTTAGTCATCAGTAAACTAGTCTTCACTTGACTTTTATAATATCATACATAGATCATATAATAGATCCAGTTTAAGGGCCTTGTTCAAGGGCCTCCAGTGACAGTTGAGCTGATGCAGATATTGAACCTGCAACCATGTGATCAATAACCAAAAACACAGCACTCTAACCACTGAGCCACCACTGTTACTAGATTAGGAATTTAATCAGTTGAGTCACCCATTGATGCAAAAGAAGCCAACATTCAGCTTGGGAAATCCTTGTGATGCTCCACTAACCTGTAATAAGAACAATAGTATATCTGTCATTGGCAACCCAGGCCTGGACTAATCCTACCTACACTATGTTACTTGAAAAGGAGAAATGGGCAGGGCAATGCTGGAAAGAACTACATAACCCTAGTCATATTCATATAAGTGTAAGGGTTAGTCCTTATGTTTCTTTCATTCTTTTAGTGATGGTTCTGTATCTCTCAGCTTGTCCAAAAATGCTTGTGTAAAGTGTGTCTTTTAGTTGGGGTTCTGGACTGTGAGCTGTACGGAAAGATCAGGGGAGAGATAGAGATAGAGAAATTTTGACTAGCTCAACTTTATAGATATAAATATAAAGATAAAGAAAAAAATGCTTTTCGTTTTGATATTTTAACAGTTTGATATCTAATAGTAGATCCTGCCATAAAATGTAGGGCAGGGAGGAGCCAACTGCCTGGGCAACCAGGCAGGACCACACTTTGGGCAATATGGGGAGACTAGAGGGGTAGATCAAAAATGTCAGTCACATTATTCAAAAGGCAGGCAAAAGCTGGTGATTGGTTGTTTCACTGCCAAATATGATTTTTCATGATATTTTAAAGGAACAATCAGTAATAGAAGCGAGTGAGTGTGTGAAATGCCTACAGCAGAGCGATTTCAAAACACTGAATAGAGTTGACCGCCCCTCCCGCTTCTCCCCAGACATAAGGCTCACACGGGTTGCCAGATTGACACACATTAGCAAGCAGCATCAGTGAATATATATATATATGCTTCAATGTCCGAAATGCTTTTACATTTCTAGTGTGCTAGGGGTGGTGGTAAATTACCCAGCTATGATTAGCAACCTTACTGAAGCCCAGTGATTGCCTGTTCAGCAGGAAAAAAAAAAAATAGGCAGCTCATCCCGTTTCCATGCTGCTATCTATACCTGGCAACCCTGAGTGTGGAAATGGGACTGGGGAAATAGTGCTGAGCAGATTCGGAGGATAAAACCTGAACAAATTCCTTTGACGTATCACACAGTTCAAATAATAAAAAAATAAATAAATACTACTGTCTGAAGCTCTGCTGTCAAGAGCTTTAAACATGCTTAAAATGAGCATGTTTCCTTAATATCTAATGATATGTACAGATCATGCTATGGGTTAAAACTCAATATAATCTTTAGTGGTTCTTTTAAATGACACAATGGCCCATTCTCTGTGTGTTTGTTGTCTATATTGTCGATAAAAACATCTTATTTATTTTTACATTTTTATTTTCCAGCAGTAACTGTATAATTTCATGTCACTGAAGTTGAGGAGTTTTTAAATTTGTGAGGATAAAGCTATTTATCAGCTTATAGACGAAGCCACAAACAGGACATCATCTCAGGACCAGCACACACGAGACTGCAGCTCCTGGGCATTTGGTTTGATGACAATGTTACATGACCTATCATGAGGGAGGCATGTGGCTGCGACCTGTCGCTGTTATGGATGTGAGCATAATACTCAGGAGTCTACTTCCTGTGATAGCCGTGGGTGATGGAGTGGAGTGTCACGGTGTGTAGGTGAAGGCTGCACTGGGATTGAGGTGTGTGTAAAGTGTGTGTGTGTGTGTGCTTAAGGGCATGGGGGTGTGTGCAGAAAGCTGAGCCAAATGCGGATTCCTTTACCTCTCGAGCTTAATCATCTGGCAATCAAACCCACTCGCTCTTGCTCTTTTTTTTTTTAATCCTTGACACACACACACACACACACACTCATACACACACACACACTGCTTGGTACTGAATGGTGTGTTACCCCCCAGGCCTGGGCACTTACTTGTGGATGCTGTTGAGACGTGGCTCTCTCTCTCTCTCTTTCTCTCATTTTCCCTTACCTCTTTTACTCCACTGTAGATTGTCTTGCTCTCTCGCCTGGTTGGGCTTGTCATTGTATATCAGACTCTTTTCTCCCTTTTTCTCTTACTCTTTTTCTTTCTCTATCTCAGTCTTTATTTGTCTTTTCCTTTCCTTTTCTACCTTTATTGTTTATCGCTCTTTTTATGTCTTACCCAGCTAATTATATATATACTATTAGAATTTTTTAAAAATGTTTCAAAAAGGTTCCAGGAATGATAGCATGCAACGTTACAAAAAAAAAATTATGTTCAAGGAATGTTCTGAGAACGTGTGACATAATAATGGTTTGCATCACAATGTTACTAGAACGTTTTTTTTTTTTTGCATAACAATTCCACCTGGACAAAAATATTAATGTTATAAAAAGTTTCCAAAAACTTTTTAAAAACTTTGACCAGACCAAAACTTTGGCGTGTTTGTGTCTTAACAGTTAAGCACTTTGTGCGTCTCATCAGAGGATACTGACCTGCACGTTCACACTGTGAAGGAACACCAGCAGCTCATTTAAGATAACAGCAATGTTATTTTATTTTTTATTCTCTTTATTGTTGAGTTAAAAGTCTGTGTGTGTGTTTAACAAGCAGGGGTGTACACGTGCTGGGCACGTGCATCGTGCAGGGTGCACTAATAGGAATGAACTCTGATTATTGACTGTTGTCTAGGTTAATTTCAGTCAGTGGTGCACCTGTGTTTTCCACCACCAAAACAGCAACACACCAGAAATTCTGAACACACCTCACTTCCAGACCACCACACTCATCAGTGTGGATAAATTTTTGAACTCCGACGCCATTTTAATGGTGTAGGTTCAAGGCGTTGAGTGTTGCGGTGCGCCTTGCACAGGGTGTATGATAGGGCCCTTAATCTGTATATCTTAATCTGTAAACTGTCAGCAACTATTAGCAAGAAATCCAGCTTTGAAAAAACAACAATTGTCAAGTTTCCAGAAATGAAATCTAAGTGGCTACCCAGTGCACAGTGTGCTATATACAGTATATGTGTAATTTCATGACTTCACCGTCATGTCTCTAACTTATCACCTGAACCCCGCTAACCTGCCAACACATGCCCCACGGAAGGTCTGCTTTGTGTCTGTCCCCCGCTGGACGAGGGGAGTGGTGGGCTAAACAGAGGGCTATTAGTGACAGAGGACAGGCGAATGATGCCGGAGTGACAGTAGATGTTGGCGCGTATCCTGCAGAGCCTGCCAGCCTGCTCACTGCAGGGGACCCCGCGGCATTTGGCCCACAACTGCCTGCTGTCTGCCTTTTTTTGTGGCAATAGGCCTTCTTCATCTAAAGGGCACTCTCAGACTTGTTAATCTCAAACGAGCCGAGTGCCATGCCTGAATACGGCATTGTAACTGTAATTGACCTGTATGAACTGCACCTACAGGTGCTGTAGGGATGCAAACCATTACTACAACAAAAAACAAACCTTTTCTACATTTTTGTCTATTTTTAGCATAATTGGAAGCACAAGATGAAGTTATGTAGGTCTTACGCACAGTTATATAAGGACTGTTACAGCGTTTCATTGAATGTTTTATTACAATTTATAGGTTTTGCTTATTTTTACTTCTGCATGTCTGCTTGGTTGTTGGATTGTAGCTTGCCAAATTTCATTTGACACAAATTCAACAGTATCGCATCCCATAACTTTTGCCATGTCCAATGAAATATAATAAACACCGCAACCTGTGAAATATGTGTCACGTGGTCCCTGTCTGTTCTCATGTTTCTGTGTTTATTTACCTTTTCTGGCCCTGTCTCATGTCTGTGTTATATCCCCACGTGACCTGTGCTCCTCTGTGTCTCCTGTCTTAGTAGTTTTCCACTCACCTGTGTTCATTTGTAGCTCCGCCCCTTAGTCCCAGGTGTTTCCTGTTTCCCGTGTGTGTCCACCACTCTTTAAAGTCCGTGTTCCCTTCTCTCGTGTCGATCCTTGTACGGTTTTACGTCTGTTAGTGGTCCTTGTGTTTTTCCTGTGTATACTCAGTTCTGGTTTATGTAAGTTTATGTTTATTTTGTGTTTGTTTACGTTGTTAAATTTGTGTATAGTTTGCGTTTGCGTCCGCCTCCTCGTCCTTCCCGCACCCACCCTGACAATATGCATGCTAGGTCTCCTTCCCTGATTGTAGATGAGCTCGCATGGACAATTCCAGCCAGAAACTACCAGTCACAATCATTACCACCTTACCACTGTTCTGTGAAAAGGCCTTTTTTTATATGATATATATTCCCAGTACACACATGACACTGTGAATGGAGGAATTCTGTAATATATGCATATATTACACAGGTGTGGGTGTTCCTAAGCCATCCCCTGAGAAAACACTTCATGATCAATTTACATACTGCTATCCCATGACTATTTTTAGTATTCTTTTAGTGTATGTTCCATAAGTGTGTTCTTTCTTAGGCTTTGTTCACATTATAAGCCTTAATAATCTATTTAGATTCTGTGCTCGGATCAGGTTTGGCAGTCTTGACAGTATACTGCACATTCATAATAGTAGGTGACCTGTATCTGTCTGTTTAGTGAATGAATCTGTCCCTGAAACGGCACGCATGTGCAGGTTGATACACTTTTTGTGTAGCCATAGAGACATTATTAATGACCAGACCTGTCACTGGTTGAAATACTGCTCAACACGGCATCTGTTTTGAGTATTTTTGAGTTGCTGTAGTATCAAGGTTGGTGCGACTCTTCTTGGACCCCCACACTTCCGTTAATCTAAGTTTGATCATGTTGTTTGTCGGATTGTGATTGGTCCAACTGTATTCACATTTCAAACCTGTTAGACAAAACTGGGTCTGTTTCACAAAAACGATTTGCAACTAATTTCCCTTGAAGTTCGCAGATTTTGCATGAAGCATATTTCACAGAAAATATTGTTTGCAAATTCCACTTCAGAGTTACCTCAAGAACATTTTTTTTCTACCAAACGTAGAATTTTCTTTGTGCACAGGCGTGTGCTAATCCAGATAATCTCAAAATCATTTAAAGTTAAATGATGGAAGAGTGGCTGAATCACTCTGTGATTTGAGCTCATAAGATATAATTTTGCTTGTTGCATCGCACAGATCTCCACATTGCAACATTAGTGAAATGGGCCCCTGATTTGCAAAAAAATAAATAAAAATAATACATTTAATTTGGTCTGTTACTGCCAATACTATCAAAAATCAACCTTTATACAATCTAAATATGTCAAAAAATATTAACTTGGTCAAGTGAGTCAATTTCTGTGATGTCCACAATTTAATTTAGTAACATGTTACTCTAATCTGACCATGACTAATCTATTTCCAGTCCAGTAATCAGATTAAAGTTACATATCCAATTCACCTTGTTATTTATTTATTTATTTATTTTTTTTGTCATTTTCTTCAGTAAAAAAAAAAAAAAAAAAATTCTTCTTGCGTTTGGGCGAGTGACGTCTGGCCTATGCAAAAATTAAGTCACGTTTTCAGCATGAGGACAACTCAAACCTAAACAATGGAGAAAGGAGAGAAATGCACATTTCCTACTTGGAAATACAGGCACTGTTTTGAGTTTGTGTCAGTTAAAGATGGCATTATCAAGGCTGGTTGTGCACACTGTGCTGGTGACAAAGTGCTATCTATCTAGCTTCAAAAACACAGTACAGCACAGTAAAAGTTACAGATTAAATTCTCCTAGGTGGTGAGAAGATTCCAATAAAGTGAGTGTTGGCAAAACTGTATGTTAATTTTATGGGAAGGAAGCGGGGGGATGTTGTCGGCAGCTGCTGAATGTAACTAATAAAGTAGCATGTAATCTAATTTAGTTACTTAAAACTAAATCACAATCAAGGAATCAATAAAGTAACTAAGCTACTTTTTAAAGGAGTAATCAGAAATTACAATAGACTTTTTAAGGTAACTATGCCATCACAGCTCAAATCTAATTTTGAAAGATAGGATTTGAGGAATCCACACAGCTCTGAAAAAATCTGATTGAGTCAAATTAAAGCAAAAAAAAATAAAAAATAATAAAACTGACCATGGAGAGATGTGGTGTTGACAGGATTTTAACTCAGGATATGAGATAATATCTCTGGACAAGCAGGTAGAAATGAGAAATGTTTGTTGCCACTCTAGAGCTTTAAAACAGTGTACTTATCTGTGTCTTAACATGTGTCCAATCAAGTCCAGTCCCATGACTCTGCTGAAATCCTCTCAGGATCCTAATGTGAGAGGAGAGGTACATAATTACAAATGGGAATAAATAGTAAAGAAATTAAGGTGGTGGGAGGATTGGGGTGCACAGAGTAAAAAAACGTTAAGTTGCCTCATCTACTAAACTAATTTGAGTGAACCTGATTTGAGTGAAAATGCTCTGTACGCTATTTTTGCTATTTTAAGTTGGCCTTTAAAGCACAGTTGGGTGCTGTGAAAGGATGCATTTATTGGGTACATCTTGGATCAGTCCAACGCCGGTAATGCCAGGAATATTATGTGTATAATAAGTGTAGTGCAGGAAGCGGTGGGAGACAGACTGACAGATGAGCAGATGGAGATACGGACAGACAGAGCCAGACACGCACACATAGAGAAGCTCATCTGCAGGACACTCGCGTCCGCTCAAAAATAGTTATTCCTAGAATCCTGCTCTACATATGCATATGACCCCAATTTCCCTGTGTAACAGGCTTCAGTAGACCAGGACAGCGTTGCTCTGAACAGAGGTGGTCCTCAATAAGTGCCTAAATGTAGGGCGTATTTAGACATACGTGAGCTATAATGAGACACGAGGGGCAATTAAATTGAAATGAAATATTGATAAGAATAGATGTCTAATTATATGGCCTCGTATGGCTAAATGGGTCTCGTCTCTCTACCTCAACCATCAGAAGTTCCACAGTGATGTGAGGAAACAGCTCTCTCTGTGAAAGTGAATCGAGTTGAATCTGATTGGTTGCGGAAAGCCCCCCTGACAGAGCGATGATGGAGCGACTATGCCTCAGTGTCCATCTGTCAGATTTGGGTGCAGTTTGTGCAGTGATGTGATTTTTTTTTAAGAATAAAACGTCTGTCCGTGTTTGAAATGTCCTCCCGTCTCTCCAGAAGTGGAGGTCAGAGGCTGCTGGGCTGCTGCAGTGAGCCTAAATGACATCCTTTCATTGTCACTACATGCCTTCCTCATGAAATTTAGAACAAGGCCCAAAATTAGAGCCCACACTGGCGCCGTCTGTCTTTAATCAAAATACCACCACACTGGGGATGAACAGGCTAAACCAGGACAGCTTTCCACACAGAATGCTCTTTATTTGTATCTTTCACACACATCCAGCACTAGCATTCGCGTGGTGGCTTGCTAGAGAAGCAACCTGACTAGCATCATAGCTAGAGATAGATTAATTAATAAATTAGATCAGTTTCAGAGGTAAAAACAAAAAGGTAAAACAACATGGACGATCATGGTTGTTTAGTCTTGCTAGAGTTGCTAGAGAACACAGTGGTGTACACAGTAAAAGCTAGATAAACAGTTCGAGACCACTGCGGAGCTACACAGGGATTTAGCCCTCCTGTAATGTTATAGGTCAAATTGACCCGTTTTAAATGTTGAGGATCTAGGAAGAATAGTTAAGTATTTTTTTCAGTATGAAACTTTTCTGCTTGACTTAATAATGGTAATCAACATATGAAATAAAAATGGTTCATCTCAAATATTTGCAACCAGCCCCTGAAAAACTAAAAATAAAACAAAATTGCAATGTTACGTTTCAATGTTATGTAAAACTATTGTGTTTTATAGGTTGGTCTTTCAAAAGAAACATATTTGTTTATGAAAAACGAGTGAAGTATCCTAATTAAACCATTACCTTTTAGAGGTTTAGGATTTTTTTGGTTTTAGACATCTTTTGGATAATTAAACATGCACCTGGTTCATGGTTTAATTAAGATACTTCACTCGTTTTCCATAAACAAGTATGTTTAACCTTGTTTTTAAATGTTTTAAATCTCTATTTCTTTTGAGAGACCAACATATAAAACACGGTAGTTTTAAATAATATTGAAACGTAACATTGCAATTTTGTTTTATTTTTATTTTTTCAGGGGGCTGGTTTAAAATATTTAAGATGAACCATTTTTATATTATATGTTGATTACAATAATTACGGCAAGCAGAAAAGTTTCATACTTTCACACTTTTAACTATTTTTCCTAGATCTTTAAAATTTAAAACGGGTCAATTTGACCTGTAACATGCGTGAAGATAAATCAAGCCGTACCATTGCTTTTCCTGACAAATGAACACAACAGGAGGGTTAAAGTTATGGAAATGAACCAAAAGCACATACACGCAGTGCTCACAGCAATATGAATTCAAGTCTGTTTCAACTATAGAAAAAAAAAAAAAAAAAAAAAACTCTGTGCAATCTGGGATTCATGTAACAAATGGCAGCGTTTGTTATGTATGGAAGCTGATGTAACGTCAAGATGTTGTGCTCCTAGTTGTGTAATAACAGGAATTTAGATAAACAGTTAGTTATCATCTGCATAAACAATTTCCATATTACAACAGAATCATGAGAGCATCACAGAGCCTAACAAATGTTCCTAAAATATGTTATAAGTGAGGATAACAATCCCTGGTTGAGATATCAATTCTAAGTTGATGAAGTTCTAAGACTTTTAATACTCGACATGATGTCTGTTTACAGATCAAATTTCCCACCTCCACAAAAAAGCCAGAAAGCCATCTATGCAACGTCACTAAGTAGTTATTTTCAGTCACACTAGACCAAGCTCCACCTTGTATGAATTGGGAGAATCCAAACAACTCAAAACAGAAAGTCTAAAAATCTGCTAGTGGCATAGCATGCAAGCTGATTGACTATTTCTGTAGAATGATTTGACTTTAAGTGTAAACAGAAGACATGCTCATCATTATAAGTCCTCTTGTTTGTATTCAACCAGTTTTTAGTCTTCTCATTAATAATACATTTAAATAAGAAAGCTCTCTCTCCATCAATGTGGAGATGCAGGAGCCAGAACAACACAGAAAATCATGTTCGAATCGCTTGCCATCGGCTACCTGAGCCCTGAGAGAGCACAATTGGCCTTGCTCTCCCCACATCACGCCAAAGGCGTCTGTGAGCTGATGTATCAGAGTCGCTGTGCTTTCCTCCGAGCGCACTGTGATGCTCCTCGGCAATGTTGCATTGGCAACAGTTCGAAAAAAGAGGAGGTGGCTCACTTCACATGTATCGGAGGAGACGTGCTTAATTTCAGCCTCCTGGTGTTGGGGCATCACTAGTGATAGGGGGAGTCCTAATGAGTGGGTTGGGTAATTGGCCATGTAAATTGGGGAGAAAATGGGGAAAAAAAATATAATAAAAATAAAATGTGTTTTTGTCACAGTAATCAATCCTTCAATTTTCAGTATTTATAACTGTATTTATAACTGTCTGGTAGGGCTGAAAAGATGGCAGCTGAGAGAAGACTTTCCTACAGTACTCTATGAGCAGTCTGGTGTTGGCACACTTCAAGCTGTGGTTTGCACTGTCCCTGGAGGAAACTTAATGACCATATAATTACCAACTAGACTAGCTTCTGATATTACTGAATGATTTATGTATAGTGATTAGATTTTGCACAGATATTCTGATCAAACACTGCTAACATCTAGTGGTTTTAGACTGGCATGTTGACCAGTTGGTGTAGTCTCTACTCTTAGCAATCTTTATTTTGACTAGAAATGATGCTTTCAAAATATGCGTCCATGTAGGCCTGTAGAGATAACAATTTTTGTTTGTGGATGATATATCATTAAAAGGATTACTGTCATCTTAAGACCATTGACTGCCACTGACATATTGACAATAGAATTAGCATAACAAAGCAGATATACCCTTGTACCTAAAGACAACAACATTTTTGCCAAATAAATACTTCTGGAGTTCACACTGTGTGTATAGAGTAACAGGTACCACTTTAAAATAAGACTACCTTTATAAAGAGTTTATAAATGGTTTACAATTAGTTTATTAATGGTTAAAAATCATTAAAATGGCCTTAAAAATCATTAATAATCAGTTATAACACATAGAAAGGGCAACAATGACCTGTTGTTTGCCAAACAGTGAACCCACAGCAATCTTTATTGTTGCCCCTTCTACATAGGTGTTATAACTGATTATTAATTATTAAAATTTGTAAGGCATTTACAACCTTATTAGTAACCATAAATAAACTAATTGTAAACCATTGATAAACCCTTTATAAAGGTAGTCTTATTTTAAAGTGGTACAGAGAAACATCTATTGAAGCATTAGTCTGTTTTTGCATGACTCGCTAAAATAATGTTTATATATTTGAACAAACATTGAACACTATAAACACTACAAACAATACAACTATTATCAGATACTATTGAGATAATGCCCGTTTATTGTACGATAAGTCTATATACAATAATGTAATTATCATGTCAGGCCTACTTCCATGTACTGATCAGTGATGATTCTGATTGTACATCCGTAATAACAGTAGCTCTGGACCGCACAAATTCAAGCACTGCGAATTGCTTGTACAAGAATAACAGCCCAAAAAACTGATTTGTGTTATGACAGTGATGATACACAGATGCAAAATGCCTAACGTGGAGAGACGTCTTCAAGCCATTGCTGTATTCATGAGCGCTGTTTATTTCAGGCCCTCCCAGAGCAGGCTTGGTGACTAATTGCTCGCATTCCCAGCAGTCGCTGACACAAATGCCTAATAAAGAGCATAATGACTGATCGCTTTGTCTTACTTAACCAGGATCAGAATAAAAAACACCCTCATTTACTCACTGGGTGTACAGTATCACTATCACTTGCTCTCTGATCTTCTGCAATTCCTGCATGGTCATTTCTAGACTTTATTCCTCCAGATCCTTCAACTAACCCAAACTCTGTAATCTTGTAGAGAGGTCAATGATGCATTAAAGAGAAAAAAAGAGGCGTTCACACTGCGACTTGGCAGAGACAAATGAAGGCTTAATGAAGACAGAGAGCGGCATTGTTGGAGCTGAAGGCGAGCCGTACGATCTAGCGCGTGACTTTGGCCCCCGCTGATGAGGCATTCATTACACCCAGTTAGGAATGGCAGCTATCAATCCGCAAATGAACCATATAAGTCATATAAATTATTCTCAAAGCGCGAATTGTGCACCCATAAGTGTCAAAAATGCAAATGGACTGCAATGGATGGCCGGGCTGGCTCAGATGAGGATTTTCTCCTCTAAAGCTGGGCTTTTTCCCCCCTCGAGCCAATAAAAAAAGATCTCCAGAGGCTCTTTTTGCCATTTAGGCAGAGCAGGAGCCAGCTCAGCATTCCCCATAGGTTCCCCCTGTTCAGCACTGACGCCTGAGCGCAGCCATTGTGGTCTGCTACAGGGCCATACTGCAGCAAAAGCGGCTCATGATTTGAATCATTAGCTATGTATATATTGTAGAGCTGGCTAAAATGAAATAGAAATTGAGCTGTCAAAGTAGCATTAAGGTTAAGTTATTAATGGTATAGTTCTATATTTAAATATGATGACTTAAATGCACAGTGTGAATTGCCTTATATGTCAGTCATGCATATGTTTTCAACACAAAAAAATAGACCATACATTACAACAAAATACCTTAAATGCGTCAAGTTTAAAACATATGAAATAAAATAAATGATTTAATCTTCTTACAAACACAAATATGGTCCTGATTAAAATGTGGATCGAATTCAAAACAGACTTTCAATAAGCTATGCATAAGATATGGTTCATATCAAAACACATGTTATGTTTTCAGTAGTAAAAAATAAGCAAGGGTGCTAGAATGTGACTGGTATTCCAATTTGTATGGTTATATACTGAAAATTAGCTGTTTCACAGAAATTATTAACATTTGTATAGCTAGTTAAAGATAAAATTCAGGTTTAGGGTTAGGTAAACTTAGAATAAGATTAGGATAAGGGTTTGGTTAAGTTTTTATTTGTGAATTTTATTTCCTGAACTGACATATTAATCTAAATTGAACCTACACTTAACCTAACTGTTACCTAAACCAAAACCCTGACCAGAGCCTAATACTAAACCTAGACCTAACCTAAATCTGAGCCTTAATATAGCCATAATAGAATATGAAAATCTTTCCTTTGTTTCCTTTGTCCTTTGTTATTCATTTGTGTTTTTGATGCTCCACAATGAAGAAAAGGAGCAGTATGAGTGTAGCTGTAGTTTTCTCAATTCTTCTTCTTTCAGTTGTGTTTGTGGCAAAGCAATATGAGAGCTTCTTGTCAATCACAATAGTAGTGAGTAGTGAACGCAGCACATACTGCATGTGTAAACAGCATGAAGCAGCAAAGGCAGCATTTGTTCATGCCTGTGGTAATTAGCTGATATATCAGATTAAAAGTTCTCACCACAAGCAAACCGCTCCAGAGTTCGTTTGAGACCAGATCAAGACCACATTCACTAGCTGGTCCTGGTCCGGTCCAAATAATGCTTGTGTGAAATCTGCACAGCTAATCTTGATGAAATCTGCTCTAGTTTAAAATTGAGAACCAACCTATTTAGAGTTATAAAGAACTATAACTCTACTATACTAATACATAAGAACATGCAGATATGATTTAAAGCTGCATTTTCTAAAAGCAAAATAGCATGGCAATGGCATAGCAACTGTGTAATTAAAGTCTGAAGCACTAAACTCTGAAAACATGACACCGTAGTGCACCATATAGTGACAAGTCTCAACCCTAGTGTGAAGCGTCTGTTTATTATATCTTTTAATGTACATTTTCATCAACCATATGCTATACTGTAGAGTAGAGTGCATCCAGTCGCAGGAGGAGACATGATGGAGACTCCTGTAGAAGTTAATGAAATGGAGGTCAGGCCTGAGAAGTGTGCTGTTTACTCGAGTGGGAAGCATTAAAGCCACAGCTAGAGCGAAATACCCGGCGCCAACCGCGCGGCGCTGAGTCGGCAGAGCCGTAGCGTACCACCCACCCCACCCCAACCCCCCCCAAATGTAGGTTACACCGGGAACCCTTTTCTTTACTTCACTTCACTTCACTTCACTTCTTCGCTTCATTTGTATTCCATAGCTTTCAGCCATATCAAACAACAAGCATGTACCTATATTTATACATTAAGATACAGTTAGTAGATAGAGTGCCTCCCCCAGGGGTCTGGTGCTAGGCTACTGTGTGCTATTTTTTTTTTTTTTACTTTTTTTTCTGTTTTGTTGCACTTAAAGCAGTCTGGAAAAGAAGGGAAAACAAGGAACATGCATGTATCTCAACATGTGTGTGTTCTTCCCACCTTTTGGGACTTTGTGTGTTGTTGCTGTTTTTGTTGCTGTCATTTTTTTTTTTTTTTTTTTTTTTTTTTACATTAGGCAGAGAGTTATGCTCTCCCGCTGTGTAGTCTGCTTTCATTTGCAGCCGGGGAGCTTGCATAATTGGCATGTGTTTGTGCTTTCCCGTTGGACCCTGACAGGCTTCCCTAGCTCCATTATCAAAGCCCCCCTTTGCTCAGGAGAGAACTGCAGGCCATCTATTCTGAGCCCTCCTTGTGGAAGGGCAGTGTGTGTGTAGATTGAAGCGTTGGAGGGCGCACAGGGTAACACACTCCTCGGGGTCTGCCTCTCACTCTCTCTCTCTCTCTCTCTCTCTCGCTCTCTCTCTCTCCTGGACTCGAGCGCAAACAAGCTTCCATGTTGAGGCCTCTCAGCCCGGGCCAGCCGTCTCCTCCCCTGCACTCTCCTTCTCCTCTCCTCCTCTCCACTCTTTTCCACTCCACTTCCCTTTTCCGCCATGTCCTCCAGACATGAGCTGCATGTCGTACGCGTTTCAAAACGATTCCCGCACACCCTCTCATATCTCTCCCTCTTTCTCTCGCTCCCTCTTTCTTTTTTCCCGAGCCCTCTCCACTCATCTCTGTCTCTTACTCTGTTCTGTCGTCTCTCACTCCCTCTATTTATCTGTTTCTTTTTTTCTCTCTCTCTCGCTTTCTCTATGCTCTCCACTCATCCGCTCAACTCTATCATTCTATCATCTCTTTTCCTCCATCCTTCTCTCTTCTTCTTTCCTTTCCTCTCCCTTTGCCTTTCTCTGTATCTACCAGTCTGTATCTACCTGTCTGTATCTTCCTCCATTTCCATCCTTCTCTCTCTCTCTCTCTCTTGCTCTCTCTCTTTCTGTCTCTCTTTCTCTATGCTCTCCACTCATTCACTCAACTCTGTCATTCTATCATCTCTTTTCCTCCATCCTTCTCTCTTTCTCTATGCTCTCTATTGTCTATACTCTTCTATTCCTTCCTTTCCCTTTGCCTTTCTCTGTATTTACCTGTCTGTATCTTCCTCCATCCTTTTCTCTCTTTCTCTTTCTCTATGCTCTCCACTCATCCACTCAACTCTATCGTTCTATCATCTCTTTTCCTCCATCCTTCTCTCTTCTTCTTTCCCTTCCTCTCCCTTTGCCATTCTCTATGTCTACCAGTCTGTATCTATCCGTCTGTATCTTCCTCAATCTCCATCCTTCTCTCTCTCTCTTGCTCTCTCTCTCTTTCTGTCTCTCTTTCTCTATGCTCTCCACTCATTCACTCAACTCTATCATTCAATCATCTCTTTTCCTCCATCCTTCTCTCTTTCTCTATGCTCTCTATCGTCTATACTCTTCTATTCTTTCCTTTCCCTTTGCCTTTCTCTGTATTTACCTGTCTGTATCTTCCTCCATCCTTTTCTCTGTCTTTCTTTCTCTATGCTCTCCACTCATCCACTCAATTCTAGCATTCTATCATCTCTTTTCCTCCATCCTGCTCTCTTTCTCTATGCTCTCTATCCTCTACCTATTCTTCTATCCCTCTCTCTGTCTCTCTCTCTCTCTTTCTCTCTATCCTTGCTCTCCACACTCCTCTATCCTCTATCTCTTCTCACTCCCTTTGCCTCTCTCTGTATCTACCTGTCTGTTTATCGCTTGCTTAAGTTCGCTATTCTCTCCATTCTTCTCTTTTCACTCTTCTCTTTCTCTACCACTGTTTCCCCTCTCTTTTGCTCTCTTTTTCTCTCCCTCTTTTTTGTGTTTTTTCACTTATCAAAGTTTCTTTGTATATTCGGCGATCCCTCTCTTTCTCTATTCCTCTCTTTCTGTCTCTTTTTCTCTATGCTCTCCACTAATCTACTCAACTCTATCATTCTATCATCTCTTTTCCTCCATTCTTCTCTTTTTCTCTATGCCCTTAATCCTCTTTCTATGTTTCTATTCCTTCTTTATCCCTTGCCTCTCTCTGTATCTACCTATCTGTTTCTCCCTTGGTTTAGTTTGTTATTCTCTCTATTCTTCTCTTTTCACTCATCTTTCTTTCTCTTACCCAACCCTATTATTTCTTTTCCTTCTTTCTCTTTTTCTCTCTCTCCATACTCTCCACTGCTCACCTCTGTCCTATCTCTTCTTCTATTCCTCTTTCTGAATCTACCTTTCAATTTCTCTCTTGCTCTCTGTCTCTCTTTCTTCCTTGCTTTTTTCTGTCTTCCACTCTCACACTGCCTTTCTCTTTCTCTATGGTTCTTTCTTTTGCTCTCATTCTCTTTTTCCCTCACATTTTTCTCTCTCTACATCTCTAATATTTATATTTCCTTCTGTATTCTTTACAATCTCCTCTCATCTCTACATTTTCCTCTGTACTTCACTTTCTCTTTGCCTTTATCTCTCTCCCTGTTCTCTCTCTTTGTTGTCTCATTTTTCTATTGTTCAATTTTTATGCTGTCCACTTTCCTCTGCTCTTTCTATCTCTCTTTTTGTATTCTTTTCTCTACTCATCTTCATCTATTTTACTGCCTCTCTCTCTTTCTCTCTCTGTGTGCACTCCACTCTTCTCTCTCCATTTATGTCTATCTTTCCATCTTTGCCCCCCTTCTCTTTCTCTCTCTCTTCTCTCCCTCTCTTTATTTACTCTCCCAGGTCTGGCATTTCCGTGTCTATCTAATCTGAATGTGTTGTGCTCTGCTCTGCTGTAATTGGTTTAGAGGGCTGTTTTGTTTTTTTACTCTTTTTTTTTTTTTAAGTCTCGGTGTGTCTCGGCCCCCTGTGAGCCAGCCAATCCCCTCGCATCCAGTCAGCCATGCGCCCGGCACAGCAACACTGCCACTGCACATTCCCTCAGCACCTTCCCATAGGTAATGGGAGCAGCGCAGAAGAAGGATGTTATCTGACAAACACACAAAAAAAAAACAAAAAAAACTGTACACACATACACACATGCACAATTCAAATATACACACATATGTGTGCTGAAAAAAAGCCAGAGCATTGATGCTATTTTTAGCTCAGGCAGAACATTTAGGAAGTTGGTAGTGCAGCAGGCTCGTGCCAGAACTGTTTGAGAAGATAAGAGCAAAGATAATGATGACATGCATTATAACAGCTAACAGTTACTATACTAAATGTTAAATGAATCAGATCGACATTTATTTCTGTTTGGACGTATTATATATATATATATATATATATATATATATATATATATATATATATATATATATATATATATATATATATATATATATATATATTAAAGCCTAGATGATCAAACATAGCAAGATCATACAATTTGTCTTCAGAGGTTTGCAAAACTGTGATTTAGAATGACATTTGAGTGAGAACTGCACTTTTAATGTAGCACTTTGTAGTCACATTGCCACTATACAAAGTTCAAGTTTTCAGAAATGTCTGCAAAGTCCAATTTCTTGTGTGTATGCCATAGAAAAAAAACTGTAAAAGAGCAAGTTTGACAGCAATCATTGGATTGGATTGGATTGACCTACCCACAATATAATGGCAAAGTCAACAAGAGTTGTACTCAAACTGTCACTCTTGAGTTTCTGAGAGAAACTTGGTTTGGCACCCCAAGAAAAATTAAAGCACAGACCTGGATGGAACTGGAATTTACTGGAAAACCAGCATCACTGTTACCAAGAACAGAGAGGCTAACATTCAAAAAGTTTTTCCAAATTGCCTTCTTAAAGGCAATGCTGTAAAATTGGGAAGTAGAGTAACGTAATTTCAATTCTCTGTATGTCCTGGCAATTCTGTCTGGCAGAATTCTGCCAGAATCCTGAATATGTCTACCAAAAGTAACCGTTAACATTTTTAAACAAATACTGTATGTTGATGCTATTTGACCCAATGTGACCCTAATATGTAAGATGTTGACCATGAGTTTCAAAAACCCTTAAAAATAAAATTAAATGATTTTTTTGTCAATTATACTTTTTACCGTTAAATACTTATTTTGTAGTATTAATATGTATTTTTTTTTTAGATTCCTCCCTGAAATTATTGTTTTTGCTTAATGGACACAGCGCTGCTGTTACACTGAATGCATGTCTTTCTCTACTGCGCTCTCTCTCCCACCCACAAATGAAACCTTATTGGCCAACAAGAAGCATGAAGAGAGGCCAATCAGGATGCTCAGGATTTGCCAATGAAATTTTGCATCAACAAATTTTTTAGTCACTATTATATATATATATATATATATATATATATATATATATATATATATATATATATATATATATATATATATATATATATATATATATATACATACATACAAGCCAAAACAGGCTTACATACAACAATGAGCAAAACAAGTGTTTATATGTTGTGCTAGATATGTGTTCATTGAGAACTTATTTGTGTGCTAATTTGAAAGAAAAGTCGTGGTTAGGGATGCACCAAACTGTGTATTTTTTGGCTTTACTAAATGAAACATTTGGCTGGAGTGTGAAGTGTGAGCCAAATATTTTCAGTGGCCAAATATTTTGAGCATCCCTAGACTTAATAGATGACCTGCTTAGTTGGCAACCAGTGCACATTTTGGCCAAACTGTTGGTAATTAGCATGTCCCTATCTACTGCATAATACAACATTATAATGTTAATAGCAGTAATCAAACAATCTGGGTCTGTCAGAGAAAAATCTGTATATTATACATTGCAGTTTACTGCGATTATGTTACTCATCAATACAGCTAAATCCAAAAATCTATATTCTCTCTACTGACACAGATGATGTATCAGCAAACACAAAGCAGCTATAGAAGATTCACTGATGTTAGATGTTGTAGCATATCATGCTCTCACCAGGGATTGAGTTAATTACTGCAGATTTCAAGGATTCCATCACTGAAGCACCTCTATCGTAACGCAGAACTGACATAAATGGGTCAGAATGTGGTGTGACATATCATAGACCCTATTTCCATACATTTCAGCGGATTAGCTGGTGTCCCTGGGGATTGCGGCGGATTTGATCAGCTGCTCAGTTCAGTAAGCAAGGATGGCAGCTTGAAGTATGACTGCAGTCTTTTTTGGGGGCTGGAGGCAAGAGTGGAGTGGAGAGGGATGTGAAGAACCTGCACAGAGAATCTATCACGCGCGCGCACGCATCCGGCAGCCGTGACTGATTAGAACGCATGATTAATTATGAGACAGATTGCTAAACGCTTGTGTTCTCCTTCAGCGCAATGAAGTAAAGAGTCTCCGTGGACCAAAATAGCCCCCCAACCACCTCTATCTCTCTCTATCTCTCTTTCTGCACACCATGTATGAGCGTATTGGAGGTGTACAGCACTGCTAATATAATGGACAGCCACTTCTAGAGGTTGATAGGATGTTGGAAGCAGGGAAAATTGGCAAGCATGTGAATCTGAGTCACTTTGACCAGAGCCAAATTCTGATGCGAAACAATTGATTCAAAAACGCTAGGCAGCTCTTGTGAGGTGTTCGCGCTAACCAGATAGCATGAAGAATCAACCTGAACTTGGCTGATGAAAGGCAAGATAAGCTGATATTTAGAATTGGGCATGTTGAAATAGGCTAAAATGGTTTATACTTTGCAACCAGAGAATTGGAAAAGCAGTATAGGACGATTCCCCAATTAAACTCAACAATCAGGGTTTTGAAAAAAAAGTGACTGACAACTGGATTATTCTCAGCACCTTGGATGTAGACACATGCTGCTTGCACAGATTGCCCCATTATTATTCTCTGCAACCAGGGTGTCTGCACATGCCTGCACATGCGGCTTGGGCAGATTGTCATATTACACTTGGCAACCAGAGTGTTGGCACAGGTGATCTGGCCAATTGCTATATTATACTTGGCAATCAGAGTATTGGCACCAGGGACCGATTGCTATAATTGCACTTGGCACCAGCAGCTTGGGAGGATTGCCATATAATACTTTACAATCGGGTGTTGGCGCATTGAATTCGGGCCAACTGTCATATTATACTCAGCAACCGGGGTGTTAGCACATATGGTTTGGTCTAGCTGCTGCATTAAACTCTGAAACTGGTGTGTTGGCACATGTGAATCAGTCTGATTGTTGTATTATACTCGGCAACCGGGGTGTTGGCACAGGTGATCTGGCCAATTGCTATATTACACTTGGCAATCAGAGTATTGGCTCCAGGGACCGATTGCTATAATTGCACTTGGCACCAGCAGCTTGGGAGGATTGCTATATTACACTTTGCATTCAGATGTTGGCACATTCATTTCGGGCCAATTGTTATAATATACTCAGCAACCAGAGTGTTGTCACAGGAGATCTGGCTGATTGCTATATTACACTTGGCAATCAGAGTGCTGGAACCAGGGGCTCTGGTCGATTGCTATATTACACTTGGCGCCATCAGCTCAGGAATGATTGCTATATTATACTTTTTTTTTAATCGGCTGTTGGCACATTCAGTTTGGGCTAATTATCATATTATACTCAGCAACCGGGGTGTTGGCACATATGGTTTGGTCTAGCTGCTGCATTAAACTCTGAAACTGGTGTGTTGGCACATGAGGATCAGTCTGATTGTTGTATTATACTCGGCAACCGGGGTGTTGGCACAGGTGATCTGGCCAATTGCTATATTACACTTGGCAATCAGAGTATTGGCACCAGGGACCGATTGCTATAATTGCACTTGGCACCAGCAGCTTGGGAGGATTGCTATATTATACTTTGCATTCAGATGTTGGCACATTCATTTCGGGCCAATTGTCATAATATGCTCAGCAACCGGGGTGTTTTGGCACATAGGGCTTGGGCTAGCTGCTGCATGGGGATCAGTCTGATTGTTGTATTATTCTTGGTAACCGGTGTGTTGGTAGATTTTCATATTACACTTGGCAACCAGAGTGTTGTCACAGGAGATCTGGCTGATTGCTATATTACACCTGGCAATCAGAGTGCTGGAACCAGGGGCTCTGGTTGATTGGTATATTACACTTGGCGCCAGCAGCTCAGGGATGATTGCTATATTATATTTTTTTTAATTGGCTGTTGGCACATTCAGTTTGGGCCAATTGTCATATTATACTCAGCAACCGGGCTGTTGGCACATACGGCTTGGCTTGGGCTGGTGTGTTGGCACATGGGAATCAATCTGATTGCTGTATTATACTCTGCAACCGGGGTGTTGGCACATGAGCCTTTAGACTGATTGTCGTATTACATTATCAAAACATTGTCTGATTCTCTGTTGAAGGTCTTGTGAAGTATCAGAGGATCAGAGCATTTTTGATTGCATCAAAGGGCCTACACCATATTTGTCAGATTGTTTTAATGTTATGCCTAATCAGTTTTAATGACTTTCACATTTGTTTTGTTCTTCTCTCTCTCTATCATTCTTATCCTTAACTCTCTGGGCCCTTTGTCCCCACTCCCATCTTTCTTTCTTTTTTTCTCTCGTTCTGTTGTTTCTGTATCTATGTGTCCCCCACTCTCTCTTTGTCGCCTCTCACACCGTCCCCATCTCTCTTTCTCTCTTCCTGGTTTTGTTGTCTGTGTTTCTTGCCTGCCTATATAAAGCTCTTCTGGGTTAATCAGTCCTCCAGGATTGCAGCCCAACAATGCAGCATTGACACACAGCTGTGTGCTGTCAGAGCCCAACAACCCTCCATCTCTCTGAGCACCCTTTTCAGACAAGCAATACAAGCCACACGCAAACCTCGCCCACAGCAACTCGCATTCTCTCTGTCTCTAACTCTCTTTCTTTCTCACTCTCTATTTCTCTTTCTCTCTCTCTTTCTCTCTTTTTCAGTAGGAGTTATGCCAGTATAAATGTAGATACTGGTATATGAGTTTTACCATATCATGGATCCCTTGACAAACCCAATGTGATAATAGCTTATTGATGTATTGATCTCTTTTTAACACAGTTTTAAAAAATGACTGCAGTTGACTGCATTCCTCTCTGATTCTTTTTGTTTCTGTTTATACATAATGGTTATAATACAGTTACAGTAAATACAGGAGTCACCAGCATAAGCCTTTGCATCCATATGTCTACAAAACTGCATACATGCCAAGGGAGGTCAGATTTCAGCACAAAACCATTTCTCTTTTTTGTCTCAGCTTTCTGTAATTTATTCAAACCATCAATTGATTTCCCATTACAGATGAATTGGTCCATGATTCAATAGATCTGGACTGAGATCACCTATTTAAACAGACCAAATTCTGGTCGTTTGGTCAGTTTCATAGTGCACAGCCCATTTCACAGCAGCTACTTCGGTTTGGAATAAAAAACCATGATGCTTGCTGTATTGAATATTAATGTGATTTTGTTTTCTGTCAGTGTGCTTTGCCACGATCATTACCACCCATTGCACTGTCTACTGAGGGGAGTAATGTCTGGCAATGATTATATACTTCTGTTACACTCAACACTGTGGATCCTGGAACAGTTAATGTCTGCAAAACTTCTGAAATGGAACGCCCCATCTATTTGGCCTCGCTCCATCTCCAATAATTCAACATTGGTTTCCTTGTGCAATAGAGCCAGCTGTATATGTTCTACTTATAGAAAACGAAAATTTACCGTTATTATTGGCTGTTTCTTTAATATATTGTAAAAATATATATTATTATGTGGAAAATAGTGGCGTTTAAGTCACCGATCCCTGTTTTCTCTGCTTATTCTCTTGTGAAACCACTGCAGGGAACTGTCATTTCCATAAAGGCACGGTCTCCTTCCCTCCCTCTGAAGAAGCCATACACTTAACAAGGAGGCGGGCTGGTATTGTTATTTATACCTGTGCACACGGGGCGAGTACGTAGATGTGAAATTGATGGATGAGTTGGCTGCTGGCACTGGTGCTGCCGCTGACTCCCATGTGCTGAAGAACGGGCAGAGAGTGTCCCAGCGGAGCCTCCACAGAAAACACATTGAGTAAATAAGCAAAGCAACACTAACATGCTGCAGCCATAATGAGGAAGCAGCGGAGGCTGAGCCGTGTTCCTCGAGATGGCAGAATGGAGGCATTCCAGCTTTATCCTCCTGCAGGAACCAAATGGAGCTCGTCTCTGCCATCTCTCATTCCAGTAACAGTGAACGCGAGCACAGTTCTATTCTGTGTATTTATTGTATTGTATATTTAGAATGCTATACGCTAGGGTTGCAGTGTACTGTCTAATTTAATTGCACTGCACTCTTAAAAATAAAGGTGCTACAGCGGATTCTTTGAGCAATACCATAGAAGAACTATGTTTGGTCTCATTAATAAACATGTTATAAATAGGGCAGTCATGTTAAAGGGTTAACGCATGCGATTCATTTGGAATCAGTAACTCTTTATGATTTTTTAAACTCATTTATTGATGGCACCAAGTTTGACCATAAGTTCTGTTGTAATCTGCCCAAAACAGTGTTGGTGCTTCCAATGGGAAAACATCGCAGTTTACACACGGGAACAAAGTTCAGGACGCTCTTGTGTCCAACTGATGTCTCCTGTTCTATCGCTATACACAAACTTAGCAAAATAGCTCAGCAGAAACACACACAAACTCTCCAGAACTTTTCTTTTCCTTTCTCACTCTCTCTCTTTCTCTCTCTTTCTCTCAGGCAGCACACGACTGGCTCTTAAGTGCACCCATTCTCAATACCGCTTGGCTATCAGGCCTCATAATCATCCCATTGGTCGTGCTGAACAGGAAACTAACAGGAAACTAACTATTACACTTAACAGGAAAAACAACAAGAAATAAATAGATACAAATACACAAGACAGGTTTAAGGGTTCTACAACTACATTCATTCTTTTATTTACATTTAAATATTTAAAAATACATTTAAAAAAATATTAAAAAATAATAAAGCCTGCATCTTAAGAAGACGAAATGCAATTAATCGCAGTTAAACACATAATATTACTGTGATTAATCGGATTTCATGTTTTAATCGATTGACACCACTAGTTATACGTGAGGTAAATGTCAGCTGTTAAAGAAATTGTTAGATTGTTAGAATTTTTAGATTAATATTTCTAACCCTTTAAACGGGTTCTGTACATGTCAGAATTGGACAGCCAGAGCAAAGACTCACAGATATAAAAGCAAAAGTTAGATTTAATAGAACTAACACAAGGTTAACAGACAGGTACACAGTAGGATTTCCTAAATAGATTACTAATGATGTAACTGAACAAGAAACATCCAAACAGTATTGTTTACACAAATATTTAACTCAAAGCTGTTACATTTATTGATTTACGTTTTAAAGATTAATAATTAACAAAAAATGACTCTATTTTTATCTATAGATAATCTATTTTAATCTCAGCCTCAACCAATCTCAACCAACATATTAGGAGGAAACCATACTGTACTTAAATCAGACAAATGCAAGAAAATCGCTCAGTTGTCAGAGTGTAGGCAAATTGTAGAAAACTAGGATAACAACACCCAGGAAGCCAATTACAAAAAAAGGGCAAGACGGAAAGCACAAACGACAAACAAGCAAGCAAACAAGCAAAATAACAGATAAAACAATGCTTTATATGCAACTACACTTGTGTTGGCAATACTTCGCCATGACCTTGAACAAACAGACGGTGTATATATACTGTTTATATATACACAGACTAACTGGCAAGGAGGTGCTCTAAAAGGACTCTAGGTGGTCAGGTGACTGGGAATGTGAGAACTGTCTTTTACAACATATGACAGAAGGTTTAGTGTAAGGAGGATTGTGGGAAATGTAGTAAAACAAGACAAGTGGAGGTCAAAGGAGAGAATGACAAGGTGATAAGCATGACAGTATTTTTTATTTATTTTTTGTTCTTTTATGGTCATCACTGAAAGCACCTTGTAGCATCCTATATTGTGTGTGTGTATTAGAGAGTTTTTGACCATATGGTTTTAAGTTTGATGCCCAGTCTACAAATGTGCCTTTGAGCAAGATATTTAACCTTACTGCACCCTCATGGCTGTAGTTTGGCCAATAGTACAAGTAAAAATACCAATAAAGATACATAATATATGTATATATATATATATATATATATATATATATAATGTGTTTACCTTTTTCATTCTACTATACACCTGCATATGGTTAATATGACGATAAAATGAAGTTCATCCTTAACAGAATAGCAGTAGAAATATCCGTGCATTACCTACGCCTCTAGTTATACATGGGCTTCAATAAAAGGCAAATTAGGTAAAGCCTTATTAAGTATTTATCAAGTGTGCACTGAGGAGCAATATGCCCCACAATATGTTTTTATTGCTGGATGAGTCACTGGGGATGGTAAATAGGAGTCCATAATCTAAACAGCTTATGAATGTTTCATATGGTTGCACTCAGTGAAGTATGATAAAGACCTACACAGATAGATAGATAGATACTTTATTGATCCCAGAGGGGAAATTCTTGACATCCAGCAGCAGGTGTGTATAGTACACAAAGTTACAAAAAGATTAAAAAAATATATAAATGATACATATAAATACAACAAAATAAAAAATTAAATGAAATTATAAAAGTACAGTCTTTAGTGTGTGTGTGATGTAAAATGGAGGTAGTGCAGTTGAACACAATAGACAGCGAACACCAGTTGATGTGCATAAAGTAAGGATAAGGATAACTGATGTCCGCCATACAGTAAGTGCAAATACAGTTATATAATAATTTAAATTTAGCAGTGCAAATGATACGTAAACAGTAGATGAATGAACTAGTGAATGAACTACTAGTGCAAAATAGGGTAGAACTATAAAAATAGTGTTATGGGCATCAGCAAGATAGTGTGACCATAGATGGGGGTATGTCCATGGTGTGGCCAGAATTGCTGGAAAGAAAAGGTGTCACAGAGTCTTTAGTTTGCTGTGCTGAGATGAGTTGAAAAGTCTTATGGCCTGAGGGACAAAAGACTTTCGAAGTCTGTCTGTGGAGCAGGACTGGGACAGCAGTCTGCCGCTGAATGAGCTCCTCTGCCTGGTGATGGTGCTGTGCAGAGGGTGGTGAACATTGTCCATGATGTTCAGCAGTTTGCTGAGGGCTCTCCTCTCTGCCAGTGGTGTTAAGGACTCCAGCTCTAATCCCAGCACAGAACCAGCTTTCCTCACCAGCCTGTTCAGTCGTCCAGCGTCCCTCTTGCTGATGCTGCCTCCCCAGCACACAACAGTGTAAAAGAGGACGCTGGCTACCACAGAATGGTAGAACATCAGCAGGAGTTTCTGGCAGATGTTAAAGGACCCAAGCCTTCTGAGGAAGTACAGTCTGCTCTGGGCCTTCCTGTAGAGGGAGTCAGTGTTCACTGACCAGTCCAGCCTATCGTCCAGGTACACACCAAGGTATCTGTAGGACTTGACCACTTCCACATTGACCCCCTCGATGGAGATTGGCTGCTGAGCAGAGGGCCTGGACCTTCTGAAGTCTATGCACATCTCCTTGGTTTTGGAGATGTTCAGCTGTAGATGGTTCGTTTTGCACCACACCACAAAATCCTAAACCAGGGTTCTGTACTCCCTCTCATCACCATTACGCACACACCCCACGATTGCAGTGTCGTCAGAGAACTTCTGCATGTGGCATGACTCCGAGTGGTATTTGAAGTCTGATGTGTACAGTGTGAACAGGACTGGAGAGAGAACAGTCCCCTGTGGTGCTCCTGTGCTGCTGATCACTGTGTCAGAGGAGCAGTCCCTGATCCTGACATGTTGTGGTCTCCCAGTAAGGTAGTCAGTGATCCAGGTGACCAGGTGCATGTCCACCTCCATCTTCATCAGCTTGTCTCTCAGCAGTAGGGGCTGTATGGTGTTGAAGGCACTGGAGAAGTCAAAGAACATGACCCTCACAGCACCTCCCCCCTTGTCCAGATGAGAGTGAGCTCTGTGCAGAAGATAGAGGATGGCATCTTCCACTCCCACCTTTTCCCGGTACGCAAACTGCAGTGGGTCCTCAGCATGGTGGACCTGAGGTCTGAGGTGGTCCAGCAGCAGTCGCTCCATGGTCTTCATCACGTGAGATGTCAAAGCAACAGGCCTGTAGTCATTCAGCTCCTTCGTGTGTGCCTTCTTAGGAACTGGAACGAGGCAGGTTGTCTTCCACGTGGCAGGAACTCTCCCTAGATGCAGACTCAGGTTAAACACATGTTGGAGGGGCTCACCCAGTTGAACAGCACAAGCCTTGAGCATTCTGGGGCACACTCTGTCCGGGCCAGCTGCCTTCCTGGGGTGAAGTCTCCTCAGCTGTCTCCTGACCTGGTCTGCAGTAAAGGTTGGTGGACTGGAGGAGCTGATTTGTCTGCTAGCTGATAGTGTTGATGGTGGTGACGATGATGATGAAGAAGATGGTGGGGGTGAGGGTGGTGATGATGATGATGAAGAAGATGGTTGGGGTGAGGGTGATGGTGGTGATGAAGATGGTGGAGGTGAGGGTGATGAAGATGATGATGGAGGAGAGGGTGGTGGTGGTGGTGGTGAAGATGGAGGTGAGGGTAATGGTGGTGATGATGATGATGATGATGATGATGATGATGATGAAGATGGTGGAGATGGAGATGATGATGGTGGTGGCGGTGGAGATGGAGATGATGGTAAAGCTGCAGGGGGGTAGAAGGAGGAGAGCTACTCAGTGGTTCTGCCACTTCTGTCAAGTCAAGTCAGGGTTTATTTGTTGTTTGCACAATATGTCGAGACATCCATGCCTATGGGGAGGTTTAGATTACAGTAATTACACTACAGCATGACTGCATCACATATATGTAAATAAATGCACTAAATATACAGAAGTAAGATGAGTCTATACATGCAAAAAATATATTAGACAAAAAATAGGACAATAACTAGTTTTGTTTGGATAAGAAATTAGTGATATACAATATTATTGTATTTTTCTGAAATTATTATATGATTATATAATAGCGTGAGAAAAAATTAGCTTTTAAAGACCAAAGAAGTTTTAATTATTAAGAACAAATTCCTGATGTATGCAATGAAAAAAATAAATAAATACAGAAATCAAATAACAATTTGACATAGTCGTAGCTCGTTCATGTAAATGTGCACCTCCTGCTAATAAGAAAAAAATAATAATAATACCCGTTATTGACTTCAGTCACAGCGACGATGAAGTCATTTCCATTTAGTATTTATAAAAAAAAAAAAAAAACAATTTTCATGATAGGTCTACATAGTGTATACAAAATATATAAAAAAATACATTGCAAGACCCCAGCTTCTGGCAGCATTCCCTGGCAAGGTTAGTTCACTAATATTCTTGGGTTTATGTGCTTGCAAACACAAATTCCTCCACAGATTATCTACGGTGTTCAAGTCACTGCACTGACCACTCCAGAATCTTCCAGGACTTCTTCTGTAACCAAGCCTCAGTGGAGTTTAAGGTTTGCTTGGGAGTATTGTCCTGTTGAAAAGGTCAGCAAAACCAAGCTTTAGTTTCTTCACAGAAGCGATAAGCCCAAAAATGTGTAGTCTTGTTGTATTCTTATCATTGCTACACAGAACCAAGAAATTATTATCATTATTTGTTTGCAAAGGCTGCAGTGGTGTTGCTACCACCGAGTAGTTGCAATGGTGCAATTACAGGGCTGAATATAGAACGTAGACAAGCAACACACACAAACACACACAAGGCTGTACATACTGTAATTAAAGCAGACTGTAAACAACAACAACAACAGGAAGTAAAGAGATGATGTTTACTTATGTACAGTGTACAGTACAGGCCAAAAGTTTGGACACACGTTCTCATTCAATGTGTTTTCTTTATTTTCATGACTATTTACATTGTAGATTCTGACTGAAGGCATCAAAACTATGAATGAACACGTGTGGAGTTTTATGTACTTAACAAAAAAATGACCTGGCCTCCACAGTCACCTGAACCCAATCCAGATGGTTTGGGGGGTGAGCTGGACCACAGAATGAAAGGCAAAGGGGCCAACAATTGCTAAACACCTCTGGGAACTTAAGACTTTAAGACTGTTGGAAAATCATTTCAGGTGATCACCTCTTGAAGCTCATTGAGAGAATGATGCCAAGAGTGTGCAAAGCAGTAATCAGAGCAAAGGGTGGCTAATTTGAAGAAACTAGAATATATATTTAGTTATTTAACCTTTTTTTGTTAAGTATATAACTCCACATGTGTTCATTCATACTTTTGATGCCTTCAGTGAGCAGTGTTGGGAAGTAACGGATTACATGTAACGGCGTTACGTAATCAGATTACAAATTATAAGTAACTGTAATCCGTTACAGTTACTGCTTCAGTAAGTGGTAATCAGATTACAGTTACTCTGCTAAAATAAAAGGGTTACATTGCGGTACTTTCCTATTTTTGCTCTTCCAATCCAACACTGACAAAACGCAAATAACATTTTGCGGTGAAATCGCTCTGATATGACAGGGAACTCTCTGCCCCTCCTCCCGTCTCGCTGCACACACACACAGGGAGGAGGGGCAGCGGCTCACAGCGGCTCCGCACACACAACGAGACGAAATTAACTGACATTTTGGTCAACGAATAAAAACGAGACGAAAATGTTTGGCAGGGACGAAATCCAATCAGACTGATTTAGGTCTGTGAAAGGTAGGGACCAGTTAGGAAGAGATCCAATCACTGCTACTTTAGCGAAGGTGGAGTACCCGCCTCTCCTGCAGCAGCGCCGCGCGGAATTAAACTGTCGATACGGAGCTCGACTGGAAGTTAACTCGACAGAGTTCAGCAGGGAGAGAGGGAGAGAGAGAGAGGGGAGAGGCGATATATTTCTCTTTTGACGTCGCGAAAAACAAGATAACGTGTAAACCGCGTGGAGCGACTCCATCTCCGGTAAAAACACCACAATTCAGCTTCTGCAGACCAGAGTCACACAGATCTCCATGCAGAGATCAGCGTTTTAATACTGATGTTATTTCATGAGCTGATAGTGTGTTTAACTCGGCAGTGCACTAAAACACAGAACTGATACAGAACCCTAACTCATTAAGATCCGATCATCTGTTTAGTCTCACACTGGGAAAGATATAGCTAGTGTTAAAGCAGCAGCAGGTCAGAAAGGAACTCAATAATATAAATAAAATAAAATAAGTGAATCTATGAACCCAAAAGTCTGTGTAAAGTTCCTTACAGCACTTTCTCATAAGTTTCTCACTTTAACTCATGAAGTCTCTCTGTACATCCTGAGAGCATCTCTACAGCACAGTGTGTGAATGTGTGTTCATTTATAGACTGTAGCTCCAGTAGGTGTGCTGGGTTAGTGCTGGAGATAAAACTAGATCCTTTAAAAGTTTTTGCATCTACAGCTCTGTTTAAACTATAATTTAACTATTCAGTTGTTTTATGACCTGATTTCTAGAGCAAAATTTTAAATGTAAAATATGTATAGTCACACACCTATAATAATAATAATATACATTAAATCATATATAAATATATTTCATTTTCAAACATTAACAATATTACTCAAGTGGTTATTAAACGTTTCATTTTGTATACATGTAGAGTTAATAATTCAAGGGAAGTGATGAAAAAGCATTTACATTTACACCCTTTACATTTTAGTCGACTAAATTTACTGTAATTTTAGTAGACTATATTCTTATGACATTAAGTCGACTAAAACTAAAAACATTTCAGATGACTAAATTGTGACTAAAACTAAATACTATTTTCGTCACAAGACTATGACTAAGACTAAATCACAATTTGTTGTCAAAATTACACTGGAGGCAAACCTGCAAATAGATAGCTTACGGTTGTTGTTACATTGTTTGGTTTTAAATGGTTTTATCATCAATTTATAGAAGTGTTTCATAAAATTGTTTGATGAAATGGTTTCATAAGTATTTTTATAGAGTGATTGAAAAGGCTGTTTTATTTGTTTATCTATTTGTTACATTCATTCAGGCTTAAAAAAATGACAATATTTAAAGTAATCCAAAGTAATCAGATTACGTTACTCACTTGAAGTAATGTAACTGATTACGTTACAAATTACATTTTGAGTGATGTAATCAGTAATCTGTAAGGGATTACATTTTAAAAGTAACCTTCCCAACACTGTCAGTGAGAATCTGCAATGTAAATAGTCATGAAAATAAAGAAAACGCATTGAAAAAGGATGTGGATGTGTCCAAACGTTTGGCCTGTACTGTATCTTCTTAAAGTGTAAGAACTTCTTAAAGTCTACAAAATGCTAAACTAAGTTTGGAAATATATCAACTGCTATCATTTCTAAACCACGCTCAGGCTATGTAGTTTTTGCTGTTGTTGTTGTTGATGTTTTTGTGATCAAAAGACAGATTGAACACATTCCAACAGTAATTTAGCCACTGATGCACTGACCCTCTTATTGTGGATAATTTGCCCTGCACAGCTGAAACTAATGTGTTTGGGATGGTTCTGAATAGCCTGGCTGTTAGAATAGCTGTAGCAACAAATGAATGTGTTGCAAATATAGATCCATCAAAACAAACTTCACTTCACTTTCAGATCATTACTTCCTTTCCCACATTAGCCTGATGCTAAAGCACCTCACGATCGCGCTCAGAGGAAACCTTTTAAAAGAAAATTAGTAGGTTCTGCATGTGTTCCTCTCTCTCTCTCTCTCTCTCTCTCTCTCTCTCTCTCTCTCTCTCTCTCTCTCTCGTGAATGGCAGCTGTGCGGAGGGAAAATGTGTGCCGATGACTCATTTTATTTCTTGTTTTTCTATCTGTCTTTCTGTCCTCTCCCCTCGAACCCTTTTCTAAAAATACCTCCACTAACCTGCTTATTATTGTCTTTATATTACAAGCATCAGCGTTAGAGAATGGTGGGCGGTCGGGTGGCAGGTGAAACTGCACCGCTTATTCTATTATTAAACTCCACTTATGTAAACTCACTATAGCTGGCTCCCATCAGTGGCAGATTTGCCCTAATGCAGGCTGAATAAGGTAGGATTTAGTTGCTCTGTGTCTCTATGTGTGTGTGTTTGTCTGTATGTGTGTGTGGACTGTGTGACTATGCAGAAAACACACACACACACACACACACAACACCCTGCTTATCACCCTGCTTATAAGTTCTCAACAAGGTTCTTGTTGAGCCTGGGCTTCTTGATTAAGTCACAGTTGCTGGTGACACCATGTTCTGAGATCTGTGAGGTTACATAAAATTTCTGAATATTGAATTTCTCTCTCTCTCTCTTTTTCTTTCTTGCTTTTTTTTCTGTTTTTTAACCTTCAAGCTAAGAGGATTTACTCCCTCATAGTTTGGACTCCCAGAGAACCCGAAGCTGTGAGAGCAAAAAAAAAAAAAAAAACACTAATACTAATTTAAAAACTAAATTTTGATCATACTAAAAACCCAGTAAACAAAAAAAAAAAAAAAGGATTAAGACCTTAACCCCTTTAATTGTGACTAAATAAGTGTTTATATGAGTCGATTGAGATGAAATCTCTAAACAATTATTTTTTTCTGACATTACGTCGTGGTGAATGTCAAACCTGTTAGACGGTGAGCAGGTTTGGGAGCTGTTAATTTGGTTATTATGCGTTTAAGCACTGAATCAATGTGTTTATCATGTTGAGTCATTTCTGGGATTTATTTTGCATTTCTCCTGCCTTTGATTCAGTGTTCAGATTCAGTCAGCACTGCAATAAAAAATGCAATACTGCAGGTTTTGTTTATTTTTATTGATTCAACTACCAGAATCAAATTAGATTACAATGTAGCAATAGTTAGTATTCAAGAAAAAAGTAAAATAATATCAAAAAAATAAAAAACTGAGATTAAAATCAAGATTTGTGCAACAAAAATGTTGACCTGAGATCTATAGTAAATGCTTTAACGATTAAATAATTTGTATGCAGATATAATAATATAATACATGCAGATTTCATACAGATCAGAAGACAGAAATCTGTCAGATTAGCATTTTACATAAAACAAGGACATAATATACAGTAGACATGTGGAAGATTTGTCTATAGTCATCTAGCCCACATCTAGCATTAGGGATGGTGCCAATACGTTTATGTTTATCAGCTACAGAGTGTCTGATTCTTTTGGCAGTACTTTTTTTTTACTCTTCAGAATATAAATTATAGCATGTGAAGTACTGTTTCCTTTAACTTGGTTAACCTGGCTGCTCAAGACGTAGGATGAAAAGAGATACTATTTATCCATTCATTAATTTATCCATTTAATCCTTTGTCTAGGTCAGGGTCATAGCTCAGCATATTTAGAATCACTAGGAGCACGATAGGAATACCCCCTAAACAGCTCACCAGTCCACCACAGGTACCACAAGGCCATTAAACGCAACTTATTCACCTACAAGTTTTAGCTTGTTTGGGAGGCAGGAGGAATCTGGAGTAGAACACTGTAATTACAGAAGGTGATTGGATCAGGGACTGAACCCACAATCCCAGGAAACTTTAGCTGTGCAACACATGCTCTAAACATACAAGACACTAAAAAAATAAGGTGTAAGATTTAGACCTGAAATGATTACTGTATTTTTCTCATTATAAGGCGCACTTAAAATTCTTACATTTTCCCAAAAATCCTCAGCGCGCTTTATGTATGAATTTTACCAGTCAGTTTAATTTTAGTTTTTCAGCACCGACACTGGAACAGTATTACCATTACCCACTAACCGCACTAAGCACTAGCTCTTTCACCATTCAGAGGTGAGTAATGCTGAAGCAGCATTAGCTGCTAACCACACTAAGCACTAGCTCTTTCGACGCTCAGAGGCAAGTATATCGGACTGCAGCCTGCGCATTTACCGTGTTAAAACAAGCTACATGGGATTAACCACTAGCTAATATAGCCCTGGCTTACTGTACTCTGAGGGTTCCACAGTGTAGCGAAGTTGGCTTGGTGGAAATCTGGTAATCTAAGCTTACTATAAATACTTACTATACTATAAACAAAATCACTTTACTCACCCAAATAAAGGGAAGATTTTAGGGAAGAAATCTGTGTAGATTAATATCCAGCGCTTGTTTGACTTTGACTTCCAAGAATTACAGTTTTGTTTACTTAGCTTAGCGTAGCTTTATTGCTGAATTAGGACAAACGACGACACCCCTGTTCCTTATTAGTGTACTAGTAATAGGTGGAGACTATTGTTTATTACTGTTGTTAATTACTGATGTTTATTTAACATAGATTTAAGAAGCCTCTGTCAAAGAGATGCTTGTCAGCATAGTATATAAAAAAATTGAATACTCTAAAAAAAAATTATCTGGTGTGTTTGTGTAAAGTGTGTGGTATGTATGTAAGTTTGTCTGTGTGTGTAAAATGTGTGTGTATGACTGTGTGCCCAGATATGGATTGGCACTCTGTCCTGGGTAATTGCTGTAGTGCCCGATGCAGTCCTCCAGGTGGACGGTCGTTTCCGGTTGAGAGTACGCTGTGCGCTATTGGCTGCCGCTTCTCACCGGTGTGTGGATGAGTGTTAATGTGTAATGTGCTTGTGTGTAAAAATGTGTAAATTGTAAAGTGTCCTTGGGTTTCTAGAAAGGCGCTATATAGGTTGAACTTCATTCATTCATTGTCAGCACAGTATATAAAGTAAGCCATTTACTGAAACTAGAGGCTTAATTTGCACTTAAAGTATTATATATATGTGCTTATTTATGTGCATTTATTGACCACTGAGTCATTTTACTCTGAGGTGCATATTCTTTTTTTATGCGCTTTTCAAATAGACATTGGACATCTGATGCTGCCCAAGGTTCTATCGGTGCAGCGCTTTGCACGTTCAGCATAATGCACAACATATCAAAACTAATACATTTTATGATGCGATCCACTTAGAGTGGTTTTAAAAATCTCGAACATTTTATTGCATTTGCTGGCACCGCTCTCACAATTGCTTTTGAGCTCCATCTATCCTCATTCTGGTTTTTTTTCCCTGTATGGAAGTTATTAGCTTCACGCATTTTCCTCACACCATGCGTCTTTCTGTGAATAATTACCGAGGGGAGTTTGCAGTTTGCTGGAGTGTTGTGAATCCATTAGGCTTTGGAGCTGTCTTAGCTCTCTGCACAGACTCTGCACTTCTGAGCGGGAGGAGTAATTGATAATATACCTGAAGTTCAAACAGTGCGGTGGAGTACATTGAGGGATGAATGAATGCATGCTTTTTATATCACTGGCTGGATCTGAGATGCTTCTCAATTAGCGTTTGGCACAGAATGCTAGAAAGTCCGAGCCCAATAGTGTAATTGTTATAGTATAGTAAACAGGGCTGTGTATCTGCAAAAAAAAAAAAAAAAAGGTGATATGATATGCATCAGGGTGCACGTGTTACGATTGAATTCATCATGATTTATTGTGGTAGTGTAAGCAAGGCGATTTATTATCAGTTTGATTGATCAAATTCTAAACAAAAAAACACAGTCGAAAATATCATAGTTGTATACATAAAATCTGAGTAAAAGGAAAGTTTATGTTGTATGCAACCATAAGAGTGGGATCTAACAACACTGCCTCTAGTGGGCGGGGTTTAAATACAACTCAAAATAAACCGCTGTCTGACACCAATCTTTACATTTAAACTAATGATAAAAAAAAATCAATACTGTGTTCTCGAAAGTTCATACAATATTGCAAAACAAAATACTGCAATACGATATGATATCAATATTTTCTTTTCACCTTAATTGTAAATGAGTGTTGGATACAATAGTAGTATAATTAATAGTTGTTAGATTAAAAGTATACAATATAATATACTATAATAAAATATAACAGTTGGTTTCAATCCCCCTAAGAGGCACAGAGGTACTTCTTTGGGGCACTTAGCAGTTGCAAATGTAATATTTTACAGATATCATACTAAATGTAATAATAATAAATAAAGCATCAAAATTGATCGAGCTTGTTAATTCATTGGGCATTGTAGTCACATGACTGACAAAGCTAGCAGGTGGATTAGCAAGCTAGTTATGTCTAATACATATAATTATTGTGAGTCTAAGTAAATAGTTTCTATTTTAATATATGATTTTACACATCCTGGATAAACGGTTTAACTACACTACTGTATATGCTTGTTGATAACCCACAGGCCCAAATGCTGTGTTTGCATTATACCGACATGCCAACATGGGGTTATGGGATAGCAGTTTGTGAATTTATCATCAAGTGTTACATAAAGGGACTGCTTGGAAACGCCCACACCTGAATAAGTGTACATGGAATACATCATAGTAGGCATTACCATGCAAAGTGGACAGCACTGTGGATGTTAATGATCATCACCAACAGCATCTGGCTAAAAATATCCATGCGAACAGTGAAAAGATATTTTCACACTCAATGCAGAACACCACACATGGACAGCTCTGGAAAAAAATAAGAGACCACTTAAAAATGAAGAGTTTGTTTGATTTTACCAAATTAAAAAAAAAAAAATCCGGAATATAATCAACTGCTTGAATCTATTTTTGCACCAGGAGTGGTATAAAGTTATCCAAAAGCAGTGTGTAAGACTGGTGGAGGAGAACATGCCAAGATGCATGAAAACTGTGATTAAAAACCAGTATTATTCCACCACATATTGATTTCTGAAACTTTATGAAGATAAACGTGTCTTCTTTGCATTATTTGAGGTCTAAAAGCTCTGCATTCTTTTTGTTAATTCAGCCATTTCTCATTTCTCATGAACAATATTCAATGTACTAAAAAATATACTTAAAATAAATAGCAAAATCAGAGAAGCTGATTCAGAAACTGAAGTGGTCTCTTAATTAAGTTCAGAGTTGTATACCCAACAGATTAATCCAGCTTTCTTTAGCTTCCATGGCACATGGCAGAAGTCATGAGACACTCCACCACCCACCACCTAAATAATACAGTACCTGCTCTGTGGTGGTGTCTCCTGTGGGGTCCTGACTATTGAAGAACAACAGGGTAAAAGGAGGATACTAAAGTATACAAAGAAACAGATATAGGACTACAGTCTGTATTTATATAAGGGGTCCCAAAAGATCAGTGGAGCTGAAGAAATAGAAAGCGTGTTTAGAATGAAAGAGGTGGTGGTAATGCTAATGACTATTCAATGCATTACTGACTCAGTTCTCAGTGTTCTGAGGTATCTTGTCAGGTAAGACACATTATTAGTTTGAAGGATCTGTCACTAAGCCGTCACATGCAAGCAACCGTTCAGCTAACAAGCACTGTTACCTTATTATGTACTGAGCTCCATTGTAATTAGCGTGAATAAATAAGGGGAGACAATGTTGACATATGGTCTTGGAATAAACACAGACAAATTTCATTATAAAGGTCAGCCAGTGTATTGATTCTTCTGGCAAACTACAGTACTCTGCACCTACTCCCCCACCCCCCAGTAGTGTTGCAATGCAAAACCGTGCCATATGGTGGATGAATGAAGCAGTGGTGGATGAACGCACAGTGAGTTTAATGTAATTTCATGTCATATATAATGATGAAGGACGTTGATTTGCAGTGTTGAAGGACGTGGGTTGAGGGACGGAAGCGTGAGTACCTTCTGGAGGCAATTTGTAAAAATCATAAAAGATGTTTACTTAATTATAAAGAATATATTTTGTATATTAGTTCACAGTATAATCATCCAGTGAGACTGTACAATATATATATATATTTTTTGCGTCATTGTGATATGAATTTTCTCAATATGCATATCAAAAGAGCTGCGATAACTCGGTAAATAACAGGAACAATACATTTTATTACCTGCATGCTGCAAAAGAGGGAGCTCTTTTTCACAATTCAGCCTCTGCTTACTTGTTGCTACTTGATACTTTATTGATTATGAAGGGCATTTAGGCAACTCCTTTTAGGATTTTAAATTAGATTTTAAGTTGGTTTCCACAGATTTTTTTCTGGCCCTGCCTGTCTGCCAGCTTTTGCTGGTTCCCTAAGCAATCGCTGTGCTGCTAATGGTGCTGATACAAGAGCTACTGCGAAAATGGAGATATCAGAACAACAAACTCAGTCTTTGGCTGGCCAATTACGCATCGCTAAACCAAAGAAACACAGATTTTAAACTAAAGAGAGCTGGTGAGATAAAACAGAGCAAAAAAAAAAAAAAATCAGTCCTTGTGAAACTCCAAACCAGATTCATCCCTTTTGAAAGGCGACTGTACTACAATGCACATTTTAAAAATACTTTTGGTCAATTACATGGTCAATGCAACTACACATTTTCCCCAAATACTTACTTAGACTGTCTCCTTATTTTTTTTAGTCTAGTTTTTATCGTGCACCGCTAGCATCCAGGGTACTTTTTACATTTGTTTGTTTTCGTCCAGCACTGGAAGTCACGCTCGGACATTAGTCTAAGAGGAGGAAATGGCTCTAGTCTAGTGTTTATATTTAGTATAGTTATCCTGGCAGAGTGTAACTACCCCTGGAACATAGAGTACATTTTTCAAGGGACCCAGAACAGTACAGGCAACCCGGAGCAGTGACCCGAGTTGAAGAGGGGGGTTAAATTTAGACTTCATCTGCTCTCCGCTGGACTATGTTCTCTCCATTCATTTCATTATCTAATTTAGTGATGCAGGCTAAAATATAGTGCACTCTGAGACCCAACTGCAGTGCATTTCCTCTGAGCCTGCCTCCTCTCTTCAGCTCTTATCCTCTCTGCTCTTTTGCTCTCTCTCTCTCTCTCTCTCTGTCTCTTTCGCTCTTTACAATGAAGTTAAGGAAAATGGAAGGATGAAAGGATGGAAGGAGAACATGAAAGGGGGCTAGAAAAGAGAAAGATGAAAATATGGACAGAAAGTAGGAGGCTATTAACTACTCAATCCAATCAGCAACATTTAACCAAAACATGAAAATCCAGCACTTAAAATTGAGGTTGCCATGACTGTTTGTGATGTGATCAGTGGTTAAAGTTAGATGTAGCAACGATAGCTTAAAGCGTTAAAAAGTTCTTTGCCACTATGAGATTCACCTCAAAATCTTAAGCTGTAGTATTTTATTAAGTTAACAAAGCCAACCTCATTACTACTACAGCTAGCATGGTAAATGCTAATATGGTAACATGTGATGGTATAGTGATCCGAGGTTAGCATCGGTTCAGGCTAATTAGCGTCTGAATGTGGCGAGTGGAGATGACACACAGGAGCTGTAAGCCACTCTATTTTCAGTCAAATCAGTAAGGGTGTTTTCCACTGCTATGTTGGGGAGAGCCTACATGGAATACATTGAAACAGAAAACTCCTCAGAAAATAGGTTTCTGTGAAATAACATTAAGTCGAATGTAATAATTGTAACCTAACTTTCATAGTCACTAAATCTCTCTCAGCTGTATTAGAACTCTCTCACTGTTCTTCTCTCTCTCTCTCTCTCTCTCTCTCTTTCACCAGTAAATTTAACCTGCTAGGAAAATAGAAAGAAGGATGAAAGGCACACAAGAAAGCGTTCTAGAAAAGAGAAAGATGAAACGATGGAGAGAAAGAATATGAATCAGGAGAGTGGCAAAGAAATTTGATTTTGTCGGAGTCCATTGATATTCTCTTGGCTTTTCAGAAATATTGAATGCCTCAATATTTTCTCCTAATAATAGGACAAAAGTAAAAGTACCAACCTCGTTACCACAGCTAGCATGGTAACAGCTAATACAGTGACACAACTAGCATGGTAATATCAGCTCAGGCTGATTGGCGTCTGACTACGGTGCAGACGACACTTTAACCAGTAAGGGTGTTTTCTACTGCTATTTTGGTGAGTTGGGCATAAGTTATTAGAAATCTCAGCATTTTTAGACTCTCACTATCCTTTTCTCTCTCTCTCTCTCTCTCTCTCTCTCACTAATAAAGTTAACCTGCTAGGAAAATAGAGAGAAGAATGGAAGGTGCTCAAGAAAGGGGCCTAGAAAAGAGAAAGATCAAACGATGGAGAAAAAAAAATAGGAGGCAGGAGAGCAGCCAAGAAATTAGATTTTGTTGGAGTCCATTGATATCCTCCTTGCTTTTCAGTGATACTGAATATCTCACTAGTTTATCCGAATAACAGGGGAAAATATAACCTACTACTACTAAACATTACTCCTGCCACTATGAGACTCACCCCAAAATCTTAAGCTGTGATCTATTAGTAAGTTAACAATGTCAACCTTGTTAGCACAGCTAGCATTGTAAGATCAGCTCAGCGTGATTGGCATCTGACTATGGTGAGTACAGATGACATACAGGAGCTGTACGATTCTACAGTTTCCTTCAAACCTGTAACAGTGTTTTCCACTGCTATGTTGGGGGATTGGGCATATGCTTTGAATGTTTGAATAGAGCCTAGGTAAGATAATTGAAACAGGAAACTCTTCAGAAAAATGGTTTCTGTGAAATAACACACTTAAAAGCAATGTTTGAGTTGAGTGTAATAATTTCTGTTAAATCTAACCCTAGCTCTAACCTAACGTTAGTACTTGCTAAATCTCTCTTAGCTCTATTATAACTCTCTCACTGTTCCTCTCTCTCTCTCACTCACCAATGAAGTTAACCTGCTAGGAAAATAGAGAGACGGATGGAAGGCGCACAAGAAAGGGGCCTAGAAAAGAGAAAGATGAAACGATGGGGAGAAAGAATAGGAGGCAGGAGAGCGGCAAAGAAATTTGATTTTGTCGGAGTCCATTGATATTCTCCTTGCTTTTCAGAGATACTGAATGCCTGAATCTATTCTCCCAGAGATGCTGCGTAGAGATTAGTGTTGAATGGACTTGTTTCTATTTGAGGAAATAATCAAAACTACCCAGATATGCTGCCATTCTCCAGCACCACAGAGCTCAAAGATAACGTGAAACAGCTCCGCAGCAAATATCTATTCCCCTTCCTGGGTTTATAGTTCTAGTAAGGCCTTGCACAGGGGGCCTGGTGTCAGGGTGCGGTCAGTCAGTCAGTCAGCGCGGTGTAATGGTGTGGAAAGCTGGCACACACGGTGAACTCTGAGTGCCTGGCACCGTCTTCACGTGAGACTTATTTTGCGCGAGAGCGAGACGTTACAACAGCGCAACACCGGTGTCACTTTAATTATGTTTCACTGTGAAAAAAAGCCCGAGCTGGAACCCTGGCTTGATTACTACAGGGAAAGGTCCTCTACGCTGAGCGGGGATGCACTTTTCGCACGCTTATTTTCAATAGGCCTTATTTTTAGCATCCAGACGCCTTCTTTTCCCCAGGATCCTCCCAGATGAGGGCCTTCTTAGAATGAGTTTGACACCTTTGCTCATTAAAAGTGGCGCAGAGTTAAGATGCAGGGCCGCTTAAGCCCCCTGGTGCTGCGCACTGGCCCGACGCTGGGAAGGCCTCCATGCCCATTTACTCCACTGATTCAGGTTTATTTCACACTCTAACTATATTTCATCCCACCCCAGGTGGAGTACATCTGACAGTGGCGTTATCTCGGCTGGTGCAAGCAAAGGGAGAACGCTAGCCGGAGTTTCCAGAGACTGACTCACTAGAGGCCCAATGATAGTTGCTTTATTTTATTTTTTTATGGCCTAGCCTACATAGCCCAATATGAGAAAGAAAAAAAAAAAAGAGCTGGTAAGAGTTGGACATAGTTTGCTGAAAAATATTGGATAGTCTTGGTCCCAAGTTCCACCAGGATGGTTACGCTATATGTCTTAGCTCCCTACAGAGGCTTACCTTCGCCATTAAGTTTCTATTAATGGGCACATATCATTGCTACATTTTTTTCTTGTGGAAGTTTTATCTTTGCTTAGAGAATGTGCCCTACATGTATTCATCCCAAACTGCTACAGTATGGGCAGTGCATGCAGTCTATATATGACTTATATTGTACATACATGATAGCTTGCGTTCAATGATTAATAAATATAATGCTGTACCAAATTTTGGCACTGTGATGTGATCCACATTACTGTGGCGAGTGCAGTGGACACATAGGAGCTATAAGATCATCCTGCTTCTTTTAGGTTGCTATAGTGGTTTTCTCTGTTGCTTTGGAGGGTTGCACTTTAAACGCCCAATTAGTTTGAAAGTGAAATAAACCAATCAGCATTTCACTTGTCATTCCGTTTAATGACCAGGTGTTCTCTGCCTTTCGTGCGTTGGTATCTGAACATCGCAACACTTTGCGCGTCTTAGCAGAGAATACTGCAGCGCATCTGTGTGTGTGTGTGTGTGTGTGTGTGTGTGTGTATGTTTAAGTAGTGAGGGTGTGTAAGTGCACCGAACACGTGACTCGTGCACAACGCACCTAAATAGGTATGGAAGGGTAACAAGTCACTGGTGTCAGGGTTTAAATCAGTCAGTGGCGCAGCTGTGTTTTTTGACGCCAAGATAGAAACACACCTGAACACACCTTACTTCCAGACCACGGTGGAACATATATTCACAAGCACCATTGCTATGGGATGGCCCATTAAGCCTGGTTTATGTAAACCTAGATTTCTAAACATTACTCAACTATTTTAAATTAGATGAGCATTTGAGGGAACATATACATTCAAACAGAGATCTTTGAGTTGAATCAACTTCAATTACTTTTGCAGCTTCTTTTTCATTGGCTTCCGTTGTCACAATCTATTTGAATACTGGGTGTGTCCCATAGTTTCTGACACAATCACTATCAGTGTGAAGTGATTTCCCTGAGACTAGTTTAGGGAAACTTGTAGATCATACATTATGATTAATTGCTTGGTCTCTGGGTTGTAGGCTATAAGAACAAGCAACATTTTTTGACCTGCGGACTCAAGTTGACGGTAAGTTATATTTTTATGAGTATTTCAAATCTGTTTTTTTTTTTCTTAAATTAAATAAAAAGACTAAATACAAATCTATTTTATTTGCCTGACCATGACATTTTTTTTGTAAAATTATCATGTAAAACAATTGATAGAACAAAAACATTTTATCAATAATATGAACTTACAGTTTAGGAATAATAACTAAAAGATTTTTGCTGATTAACTCAGGTTTTAACATGAGTAAACGTTACTTAAAAATCTTAAGGCAAAGAGTTTTCTTAAATATCCCGAATAAAATACAACTTATCTAGGCTTACAGTTTGAGCTTATGCTTTGAATGTTTAAATAAATCCTTAGTACAAAAAAAAAATATAATGATCTTAAGCCTAAAGTCTGATTAAATACTTTAACATTGAGTCAACACAGGGTCTACATTGTAGCCTACGCAAGTGATCTACACCATTGTGAACCTTTATTCTATTTTGATGGTCAGTCTTCGTCATTCTGGAACACTTTGAAGGCAGAAATGCGAAGCTGGTTATTCACTGTTCAGCAGACCAATCACGGTTGCTGTGGTCTGCATTGACACAACTAATAATAACATTTCTTGGAAGATGAGCGTCAGGCTACTGCGTAGGCTTATATTGTTTCAAGCTAATACTGCTCATTATGCAGGTTTTAATTGAGACAAACCGGTGTTAACCAAGATATCTACCTTGTTGGATTCCTACATGTTTTGTTTTTTTTTGTTTTTTTTTCAGATGGTTGTTTCATTCATAGGTATTTGGATTTATTCAACTCATTCATTGGATTCCAGTTGGAATTCCCAAGGCTGTGATTTGAGGCAACTCAAAAGGAATGATAGACATCCATCAAGGAGCACTGATTTCATAGAAGCGCCATACAAAGCTAGGTGATCTTAGGCTATATTGCCTCGGATCTCAAGGCTAGTTGTGTAGAGTAGCTGTGTGGCAAGCTTGAACTGAGAAAAGCAGCTTCCATTGAAGGAGGCAGAGAGTCTTTAGAAAGAGCAGCTATTTCCGATGAGTGACAGCGAGCAACAGTTCTGCACTAGAAATGAGGAAAGAGAGAGAGAGGATCCCATGAGAATATTTCTGCAGTCAGCACACAGGGCTGGGTAATTCCACTGGGGCTCTACTCCTCAGCCTCCATCTCCAGATGAAAAATAAATAACCTCTTCAGACAGGCTCCCTCACCCACAGAAAGCCATTGAGAAAGACCTGCTCCCCTGCTTCTCTTTCCCTCTGTATCTGTCCCTCCCTGCCTCCCTCCATCACTCCCTTTCTATTATTCTCCTGCAGGCTGCCTCTGTCTTACTCGCCCATTCACGCCGCATGCAAATGAAAAACACTGAAACCCCCCTCTGTAGTGATGTACAACAAAACCTGCACAGTTCGAACAGTTCTTAAAATCAACCACCAGCACCAGCCAAATCCGTTTTAAACCCAGATAGATTTTTTTTAATAGTGTGGACAGGCAAAAACTGCATGAAATCAATTTAGGTTAACTGAATCCAAACCACGTCAGGATGTGGTTTGAAATTCGTTTCGTATTTCAACATGTCCTTGCAACACAAACAAAAAAAACTCCTCAAAAGTCCTCATGGACTCTAAGTGGTCCAGCAGGCTAAGCACTGCCACTATTATCAGGAGATTGCCAGTTCGAATCCAGTTCATGTAGCTTGCCATCAGCTGCTGAAGCCCCGAGAGAGCACAAGTGACCTTGCTCTCTCTGGGTGAGTAGAAGGCGCTCTCTCCTCACTTCACTCCAAAGGGTGATGTCACTCAGCTCAGCACAAGGCATCTGTGAGCTGATGTATCAGAGTATCGAGTCGCTGCGCTTTCCTCTGAGTGCGCTGTGATCCTAGTCCGCAATGCTGCATCAGTAGCAGTTTGAAAAGAGGAGGTGGCTGACTTCACATGTATCGGAGGAGGCACGTGCTAGTCTTCACCCTCCTAGTTTTGGGGCATCACTAGTGATAGGGGGAGTCCTAATGAGCAGGTTGGGTAGTTGACCTTGTAAATTGGGCAGGAAATGGGATAAAAATGAGCTAGAAAAATGTTAGTTACTGATGTCAGCTTCGTTTCCACAGCTAATATGGATCAGCAGCCACGTTGGTTGAGGTTTCATGCTAAAATCAACTCAGGCTGACTGGTGTCTGAGTATGGCGAGTGTAGTTGATATACATGAGCTATGAGATGTATGAGACTGCCTACTTTTTTTAAATCAGCATGTTTTTTTTTCATTTTTTTCTTTGTTAATTTGGAGAGTTGGCTTAAGCATTACTACAGAAATCCATGAAGATCCTTTTGTGATGTCTTGAACTGCAAATCTGATCTGATCGCTTGTATATAACTATGTAACTTAGTCTACTCATGTGTATTTATGCCAAACTCTCACTGTATGGACAGTGGGTAGAGTCCTAGAGTAAAAAACTGTATCGTATGAGTGAAAAATGGTAAATTTTAGCTAATAATGGTAAATTCATTATCCCAGCTAGTATGTTAACAGCTAATATGGTAGAAGCTAGTATGGTGATCTGCTCAGGCTGATTGGCGTCTGATTGTAGCAAGTGAAGGTGACTGATACACAGAACAGAAGCTATAAGACCTATAAGACCTCTTACTTCTCTCAAGTAATTAATAACTACTGGGTTTTTCTCTTTCTTCTTTTGGAGGTTTGGGCTAAAGCATTAGAATAGCAACCAGAGCTAATGCTTGTATGATGTCAAGACATGCAAATCTGATATGATCACTTCCAGTCTATGTGTATTCATTCCAAACTGTCACTGTATGTAGCAACATGGCATGGCGAGTGAAAATGATCGATAAACAGGAGCTATAAGATCCACACAGATACTGCAGGTTTGTGATGTCCGGACACACAAATCCGACCGGATCCCACGCAAATAACAGATCTGAGCGTAGCCTAACTGTTCTGCCTGAACAAGTCTCATGCCTTTGCTTTCGCTTGTTTTTCTCCTCTCCAAATCCTGGGTGTCCTGGTGCTTAATGTGCACCTGCATTACTCCTCATTATGGCCATCCATTACAGAAAGCACAGAGCAAGCACAGGACGTTTGACTGAGCAATGTGCCTCAGGCTGGGGCTCTTACGCAAATAGATATGGCCTGTAGCCATATATCAGGCACACTTCCTGGCACACATGGACAGGTTTTGTGTGTCCCTGCAAATTGCAAAAGCATCTCAGATGGCGAGTTGTCTCCCTCTCTCCCCCGCATTAGTCTCATAGCTCCTTTATCATCGGGGTTTTCTCATTTTTTTACGGCCCGAGCCTCGGCGTGCTGCGCTACAGGAAATGAAGCCTCCTAAATGGTCCTTGGTTTACAGATCTGATTCTAGAAAATAAATGTGTAAACTGGTATAAACCCACTGTGCTGGGGCAGATTCATAAAACTCCAATGCTCAGCACAGTGTCCTATTTGTGAAGACACAAAAAAGGCAGTAAAAAATAAATAAATCAATAAAAAAAGCACACCACATTCATTGTAGAAGCTATGCGAAAGCTGATCAAAATGACAATGGTACTGAGCTAATACCTATTATTGACTCATGCTCAGCAACGGTCTGGATGCCAAAATGGGGACATGCCATGTCAAAAAGCCCCTAAAATATTCACAGTTATGTGTGTAGATTGTTACAAAGGAAGCAAAAATACTTACACATAAAAATACAAAACATTATGCTCAAATAAATGCATGAAGTTTAGGATTTCAATGCTGTCAGAAAAAAGATATGGGGCCTTATCGTACACCCTACAATACACGCTATGGTCTTTACTACCATACACCCTGTCAACAGGTTCTTTTCACCCATTACACATTTAACTCAGCGATAAACAGAATAAAGAATAAAATAGCATTGCTGTTTCCTTAAATGAGCTGCTGGTGTACCTTCACAGCGTGAACAAACAGGTCAGTTTACTCTGCTGAGACGCACAAAGCACCGCGCTGTTAAGATACAAACGTGCAAAAGTCAGAGCTTACCTGCTTCTTAAACGGAATGATAACTGGCACACTGATTGGTTTAGTTCACGTTACACCCAAAACACACCCATGATTAGTTAAGAGAATTAGTACATGCCAAGGTTTATTTTTTGCAACCAAGTGATACCAAAGACACACTGACACGCCCATAAATCCATCTGTGTTAACCACAATTGACTGGTGCACTATAAATTGCAAATAAATTGGAACCTTAGACTGATGTGTCTAAAATCTTAGTCATGTTTATTGAGCTACATGTGTATACGTAATACATAAATAATGTATATTGCTTTGTATTAACATGCCAAATGTCTTAGCATGGAGTTGTAGAGTACCTAATGGTGATGATCTCTCTATACTAATCATACAGTTCCTGTAGATTTTGCAAAATAGATGTTGGAGTTAATAGTGGGTTCTATAGCATCTCAAATATGTTCAATTGGGGATAAGTCTGGTGATGCATATGGTCACATGGCATAGTATCTGTCTATTTAATGCAAAGCTCTTGAGATGGCAGCAGATTTTATTATGGAATAGTGCACCAGAGTAATAGTGCATAGGTAAAAGTAAGTGTGAAAATGTCTAGTAAATAAGCAATTTAAATATAGTATCAAATATAACAATAACATATATTGATTTATTGGCAAAAGGGATGGCAGGACTGAGGAAAAGGCAGCTCTCAATCTGCACAAATCACAAAACTTGTAACTTGATATCCCTCTCTTCAATTTACTTCAGTTTTTAACATCAGACAGGATAAAATTCTACTGCTCCACTATTCCAATGGCCTTTGCAGTATTATTTATAGAATAACACAGACACAGAAACACATTTTTCACCTTACAGTATGCCATAAGAAAGGTCAGGAAGACAGATGTAAAAGATGTTATTTTTATATTTGCATTTAAAAAAACTATGAAATGATGCGAGAAAACTGCATATAGAGCAGCGAACACAGTGTGTCCTCGCAGTGAACACATGTAATTATGACCTGCAATGTACAGCTCCCACACGCTGCAGTGTGTCATCTGTCTCAGATAGCTTGAGTTTTGCTTTGCTTGCAGTGTCCGTTCATTGAACTCAGCTTTCCCTCGTTCGTAATCAGATGCTGCGCTAGCCCGGGCATTGACATTGGCAGCCTGCTTGTATACTATCATGCTGTGTGTTCTTTTTTTTTTTCTCTGTGAAACACGTTAGTTGGGTCCTGGCTAATATTAATAACTGTGCAAATCTGTACATTAAAAACAAAGATTTCCCTTATTCCATTTTGGAAAATATATTAACAAAAAGGCTGGCTTGTATAGACATTCTAGCTACACTGAAATAAAATTTACTTAAAAAAAGTTTGTCAACTTTCTTCATTTTTTTTTTTTTTTTTTTTTTTTAAAGTACATTTAATTTCAGACAAATTTAAGTAACTTCAACTCGGATTCAATACTTAAATGTAACCTAGAGTAAATAAGTGAACTGAACTTCAGTCAATCCTTTCTTTTAGTAAACTTTACTTAATTTATTTTTGCTAAATCAATCATTTCTTTTAGTAACCTGTACTTAATTTCTGTATACAATATTACCTAATTACAATTACTTAATTTATATTACTCAAATAATTTATGATACATAAATATATTATAATTCCTGAAATTTAAATATTTGTAGTTAAAACACACATATTACACTGTCTCAACACATAGATGGCATGTAATACATTATTTTTAGTATACTAAAATATCATTTATTACATGCCATGTAAACATTTAAATGTGGAATGCAGAAATCCAAATAATCCCAAAGGGTTCAGCTCCTTTTTTTGCAACTGTAACTTGTGGTTGGGTGTTGGTCCTGTGGTGGATCTTGGAAAGAGATTTGCAGAATCATCATAACCACCATTGCTGGACTGTGTTTAACCTCCACACAATCTTTTCTGAAGTTTTCCACATTTGTTTCACAGCCTTAAATTGTCTTCAGGATGATGGCGTTCATTTTTGTTGCAGCGTTTATTGTCTGGGTTGACCAGATGATGAGTCTGAACCATAAGCTTTTATTCACAAAGTCACAAAAATGCAGATTCTAAATCTAAACAGAGCGTTCTATATATGTTATAGACCAGTACTTACATGTATTATTATGTCAAAATCTGAAATCTAGCACTATCTGCGTCTAGATGTTGTACTTTTTATGACTTGTTAGTTCATTACATAGAGAGTAAAGAGGTATTTGTAATTCTTCCAGAAAAATGTATGTTTTGTGGTGTCAACATTTTTATAAAGACCAGATTTTCCTGTCCACACGAGAATACAGAAAACAGTTTTCAAGAGTTTTCAAAAAGCTTCACCTTGGAGAGCACTTTTATAAAGTTTCATAATGTTTTCAATCACCAATAAGTGTGTTTTTACTTGGTCAAGAGGCCAAAATGCAGAGAAAAACATTACATTCAAATATTCAAGCAGATATCTTTGCCGGGTTCTAAAACATAATTTGTACATCAGCTATTTTCTAAAAGCAACCATATGCTGCTGTGTTGCCAAGGTAACAACAAACGTGCTTGAGGAGCTTGAACATGAACCATTGATAATGTACGCGCTACTGACTTTTGAGGCAGAAATACTCAAAACATTTTCCTTTAAATCACTAATCACATGACAAAGTCAGACTAAATTATACACGCATGCAGTGAAATGCAAAGATCTGTAGATGAGGGAGGTTTATTTGGTCAGAGCTATTACATCTCAAACAATCACAACGGTCCATGTGACCATATCAGATATTGATATAATGACTGTTAATTTGATTTACTGAGCTCTATTTAAAGCCATGGCAACGAGACTCATCTAATATGTGTCCTGTGTCTTAGGCTGATTACATATACTATATATACTACATATACACATACTATAATCTCGTCTGCTACATTTATGTGATTTTTTTTCTTTATTTATTTTTTTCCAGTGTGGTATATGAGAAGAGAATGGAAAATGTACATGAGAGAATAGCATGACACATACTGTATCACACAAACATTAAAAAAAAAAACAGACAAATGATTTAATACTTGCTTACAAATGAGCAATGTGTTAGACAAAGGATCAAAATAGGATCAAAGGGCAAGAACAGAATGTAAAAGAAAAACAGGACAAATTGAGACAGATAGACAGTAACAATCAGAGCACTCAGTATGCAATGGGTGACGTTGGCAATATTTCGCAAATTACATGAGCAACAAACAGTTATTAACACAGAACAAGCTAGTAATTTACAAATGACAATGACAGTTCAGTACTCAGGTGATGATGCATGTGAGGACATTACTTGATTTGGATGTGGAAGAGTCGTAAGGAATCATGGGAAAAGTAGAGCGTGGACCTTGAGCTTTAAAAATGTGTCTCACTCTTATACGTTTCTTTTACAAAATTTACCTAATTCTTTAAAGAGACATTCTTCTGAAGGTTCTACGTTCTGTATGTTGCTTCTCCAATGGCATCACTCCTAAGAGCTCTGAATATCACCTACAGTGTCTTTCAAAAGTATTCGCCCCCCTTGAATTTTTAAAACTTTAGCCACATTTCAGGCTTCAAACATAAAGATATGAAATTGTTTTTTTTCTTTTTGTGAAGAATCAACAAGTGGATTGAAATTTTTTGGATATTTTAAACTTTTTTTTAGAAATATGAGAGAAACTGAAAAATGAGGCGTGCAATATTATTCGGCCTCTTTAGGCAGGAACCAAATACTGGACCATTCTGGAAGAAAACCTGCTGGAGTCTGTGAAAGCCCTGAGACTGGGATGGAGATTTATCTTCCAACAAGACAATGATCCAAAACATAAAGCAAAATCTACAATGGAATGGTTCACAAATAAATGTATGCAGATGTTACAATGGTCCAGACCTGAATCCAATTGAGAATCTGTGGAAAGAGCTGAAAACCACTGTTCACAAACCAACGCTTTCCATCCAACCTCACTGAGCTCCAGCTGTTTTGCAAGGAAGAATGGGCCAAAATTTCAGTCTCTCAATGTGCAAAACTGATAAGAGACCCACCCCAAGCGACTTGCAGCTGTAATCAAAGCAAAAAGGTGGCGCTACAAAGTATTAACACAAGGGGGCTGAATATTATTGCACGCCCCACTTATTTTTGTTTTCTTATTTCTAAAAAAAAAAGTAAAAAATATCCAATACATTTCATTCCACTTCACGATTGAGTCCCACTTGTTGTTGATACTTCACAAAAACAAACAAACAAACAAAAAAAAACAATTTCATATCTTTATGTTTAAAGCCTGAAAAGTGGCAAGGCACTGTATATTTGTGAAGAAATGTGCAATCACGAGCGCTGCCCGCTACTCCTCCTCGTGAGCTTATGCTTCAGTACGAGCCAGTCCTCAGGTAGACAGATGGGTGTCTGTGTTGCCATGCTGCTCTGATGAGTTTCTGATGAGGTGGTGGGAGAGCACCTACATAGAGTGTGCTGGCAGCGGGTGGTGGGTGGGACACTGTCAGGCTAGACTGGCTCTGGCTGGTTTCGGCCTGGTTTCCAAAAAGCCTCCGGAACACTGCTCAGCCGCCCGGGAGAAAGCTTCCATGGCTACTGAAGTGTGACTTGTTCACCCCATCATCATCAAAATGCCATTCTTCATACGAGAGCATTAGGCTGAGGAGTGAGCGGGCTTTCAGTTTAGCATGAGCTTTACTCCTCACCTTTAGTGAGAGTCTTAATCACTGAGTACTTTTTATATCGGCCTTCGTTCTATTATCCACTCATCTGCTGTAAGTGCTGCCTCGTGGAAGTAGTGGGATGTGTGTGTGTGTGTGTGTGTGAGTGTGTTTGCCTCACAATGAATCAGTTTTAATACAGTTTAATAGGAAATGATTCGGTGCATTATGAAATCTCACGATTTCAACACAGATTTTTGAGTTTAATATTTTTGCTGTTTTTTTCTTAGTTACCTTAAAGTGGCAGTCTGAATTTGGTCTTATTTGGTTTCTAAACTAAAAAAAAAGTAGAAGCATTTTTGAGTGAAAAAAGGGATAAAATATTGTTTTTAATGGCACCAGTGTGCTGTTAAGCCTATAATATATTCATATATTAATTCTAAAAACTAGGGTGTTTTTCTTCTGGCCACGTCACGCGTCTTTACGTACTTACGTCACATGTAAAGCCTCTAAAAGAGGATCCGGCTCAGTTTTACTGAACACAAGTGGCTGGTGGAGCAATGGAGACTTCAGAAGGGGAAACACAGAGCTCAGTAGCTTATTTACTCATAGTAAAAAAAAACAAAGTGTGTATTTAAAGTGAAGTTCGCTCTCTCTCTCTCTCTCTCTCTATCTCTGACTGAACATAACCTGGAATCGGATTCATCCGCTCTGAATCACACCCGCCCAGTTTAAAATTATTCTTCCACATGCTCAGTGCAATTTCCCGTTCTCACCAGAGAGGGCCCTAAATCCCAAAACAGACATCAGCTTTAATCATTAGTTTCATATGCTGAATGGCAAAATAAATTGAAGGTGAAACTATTGTTTACTATTTACTATTGTTTACTTAATATTACTGGCTCAAACATATATTAACCCTCCTGTTATGTTATGGGTCAAATATACCCGTCTTGAAGTTTGAAGATAAAAAAAAAAAATAGTTAAAAGTATTTTTTTTGTATGAAACTTAATTAGTGTAATCAACATATAATATAAAAACGGTTCATCTCAAATATTTGCGACCACACCCTGCAGAAACTAAACTAAAACAAAATTGCAATGTTATATTTCAATATAATGTGAAACTACTGTTTTATATGTTGGTCTTTCAAAAGTAATAAAGTAGAGAAACATTAAAAAAAGGTTGAACATGTATTTTTTTTTTATGAAAAACAAGTGAATTACCCTAAGTAAGCATTACCTGTTAGAGGTAAGGAACACTATTGCACTAAATATTAATTATATTGATAATAATTAGTAATGGAGTTAGAAATGAAATATTTACACTGCTTGTTAGGATTTTTTTCAGATATCTTTTGGATATTTAAACATGCGACGGGTCAATATGACCCGGGAACACCACTGCTGTTTCTGACAAATGAACAGAACAGGAGGGTTAATTAATATAAAGCACATACTACAAATACTTTCCTTTAATTCTGATATCATTTTAATCAAACCGAGTCACATAAGGTTTCCTTGGTGCTCCTGTGTTGAGAGATATTACCCCTTTACTGGACCAATGGACCAGTAAAGGACCAATGGAGTGGGACTCATTCTGTAGGCCAGTTCCAAAAAACTGTTTATCCCCCACAGAAGAGCAGGCATGGCTGCTGGAGCATGACATGGTACTCCATCATCGCCTGGCTCTTTTCCTCTGCCTAGTTTAGGGGAAAGAAAACATGCAAAAGAGAAAGAGAATGGAATGAGTGATGGGGTCTTGTGTTACACAATTTAATTTACTCAAACATTGCTTATTTATATTTTTCCCTCTTTTTGGATGGCAATTCCACATTTCATCACCATAATCAGAGTCATTTGTTGTCAACTTTTTCATGACAGATGATGATTTTGCTCATCTGTTACAATTACGCTAAACGGTGGTAATAAATTGTATCAATCACGGTTAGTTTAATTTAGACCTTCATAAATCAGTGGGAAGAGTTTCAGCCGTGTTTGTCGTGACGTCTTCTACACCTCCTACGCCACGTTTCTTTCTTTTCGACAGGTGTTCATTAAATGTCTCTCAGATGCCTTTTAGTTTTTGCATCAAGGTATTTCTGCTTCACAATGTGTAGTGTTTAAGGTTAGGGAGTTAGGCTAATGCCATTCTTACTTTTTAAATCATAATATCAGCCATAATGTCTATCACTTTTAGAAAAACAGTAGCCTAGCACACTAAAAAAAAATAATATCAATAGCTGTGTTTTTTAGATGACTTGTTTTTGGGGTTACATGGGTAGACTATTGCTAACAATCCCTATCTAAATTAGTATTTCTAAGATTATGGGAGAAACAGCAGCCTTGAACACTAAAAAAAACAAAAAATATTATCAATAGCTGTTGTTTTTTTAGATGCCTTTTTATTTTTTTGTCTAATATTTGTGATTCAAATGTGCAGTTTTTTTTTTGCTTTTTTTTGTAAGCTAAAGCTAACTTTCCCCATATAAAAAGTATTTCTAGGATTATGGGAAAAACAACAGCCTAAATGCCAATAAGGCAAAAAAAAATGATTATCCATAGCTGTGTGTTTTTTTAGATGACTTTTTACTTTTTGTGTAATATTTGTGATTCAAATGTGTAGTTTTTGGGGTTACTTGGTTAGGCTAATGCTAATTGTCCTGATCTAAAGCAGTATATCTAGGATTATGGGAAAACCAGCAGCATAAATGTTAATCAGAAAACAAACTATTATGCGTAACTGTGGTCTGTTATCAGTAGATGGTGGGTGAATGAACTTTTTGGATGCCTTTTCATCGTTTCTTCAAATATTTGTACTCTAAAATGTTTGGTTTTGAGGGTTAGTGGCCTAATGTTATCTTTTCCTGTCTAAATACAGTATATGTCACAGCGTATGTTATCATTATAAGAAAAGTAGTAGCCTAGCATTCAATCAGGATAAAAGACTAAAGAAAAATTCCCCTAAATGTTATATATCGATAAAATGTAAAAGCTAAATGTGAGCTATCAACTGTAGCTGGTAGGTAAATCCCTTCCCTTTTATGTTTTTGTCAGATATTTATGCTTCAAAATGTGTAATTTTGGGGGTTAGTTGGTTGGGATAATACTAACTCTCTAACTGTGGTCTTTTAGCTGTAGCTGATAGGTGCATATCTTTTAGATAAGTTGCCTTTTTACTTTTTGCTAAATATTTTACTACATAAAAATTGCAGTGTTTGGTGTTGGGTAGTCAGGCTAATGCTAACTCTCTCAGGATAAAGTACTACCTAATACTGAATAAAGCTAACTGTGTGCTATAAACATTACCTACTGCCCTTCAGTTTTTGTTCCATTTTTTATCAAATATTTATGCTTCAACATGTGTAATTTTGGGGGATACTCGGTCGGGATAATGATACCTTTCAGTAGATGTAGATGATTGCACTTTATTTTGTCAAATATTTTTCTACCTCAAAATGCAGTGCAGTGTTTGGTGTTAATGGGTCAGGCTAATGCTAACTCTCTCTATGTAAATCTTAATGTTTAATATTATGAGAGAACTAGCAGCGTAGCATTCAATCAGGATAAAAAGACTACTGCTGAAAGCCCCTAACTGTGATCTATCAGCAGTAGCTCTACAAGCTATGGTGTAGGCTACATTTATCTGACAACTAACATCCTCGATACAAGACCGCTAATCTCTCTTGCTCGTGCAATATTACACTGTGCAGTTTCTGCTTTTGTGCGCAGCGTCAGCACGCCGGGACTTAACTCTTCCATCACATTCTGAGATACCTGTAATGAATGTGCTGCTTTTACACAATATCTGAAATCCTCTTACACAAAAAAACCCCAAATGACAGCATGTATTTGTGCTTATGCAGGGAATCCTGTTCACTGGTGTTTTTTGTTCCTCCACTGTCTGACCGAGCGCACTTGCCAATTTTGCGTGAAACATGTTGATGGGGATTTGGAGCGGAGAAGCGTCCTCTCCAGTGTAAGCATGCAAGAACACAGGTTTACAAGCTGGAAGAGGCTTTAGTCGCTCCGGCTAAGACATTACTCCACTCCTACGGACACGAAGAGGCTACAGGCTCGAGGGTTTGGAGTGGCAGTTGGGTAAATACCTTTCAGACATGCTTCTGACAGATATCTGTGCTTCAGAAATTGTAGGGTTTAGTGTTAGTGGTGTTTTGACATAGGTTAGAGATTATATCGCAACTGCGGTGTCTTGTATTTGGCTTGCTGGTGTGGAGGCGGTCCGAGCTGAGCCTGTTGCAGAGCATGGAGGTTGCCAGAAAACCACACGCTGTTAAACCCTCTTACTGTTCTGAAATTTAAAAACACCCTTTATTCCCAGACCAATATGATCCCATATAAAACCTTCAGAAAATTATTATAATTAAATTTAAACAAACACGTTAGCAAAGCTTATTCGTCACATACTTTATGTTTATTTGATGAATTATCAGCAGGTCTGGCATTCTTTTATTGTTATATCGGTTTTAAATAAGTATTAAAAGTATTGCATTGTGAAGTTAGAGCCTAAAGTGAAGGAAGGGACATTTAGAGACAGATTTTACAACTGAATTTCATAGTGACCTTAATATTATTACCATACAAATGTGTTCAAAATATTGATATTCCGTATGTTTTATGCATATAAAACAGCCTTAATAAGACAGAAATTGAAATTGAAACATTTAAAACATTTTATATTGTATATATTGTCTTTATCAAATTAAGAAAAGACAATACATATAAATAAAAAAAAAACTGTCAACCATTTTTTCAGAGATTTCACTAAATGGGGTCAAAAATGGGGAACCCAAAAATAATAGGTTGGTAAAACCATAAAAAAAAAGAAAATTTGGTTCTTTGAGCAAAACTTGACTGTTATTAGATATTTGTGAGTGTGAATCTGATCCTTCACCTAATATAAAGGTTCTTTTTCCACACACATACACCTGTATTGCCATCAACATTCTTTACAGAACCAAATAGGATTCTTCAATGGAATAACTTAAAGAAAAAATAGGTAAACGTATAGTCTAGGAGAAACTAATGTTAAAATAGTAATTTCTTTGGATGGGCAAAGCTATGCCCCTATCTCTAGCACTGTAAGCCTGTTTGGGAGCATCATCTAAAAGCTCTGTTTTTCAGAATGCTGGGGATGACAAGAGGTGGGCTATTCTACAAAAGTGTGTACTCGTTATGATGTTTTACTACACCCAAAGTTAGTTTAACATCGCATTTCTCCTTTAAAATATAAATGACTTCTTCACACAGTTAGAAATTTACTATTTAAATGTATATCATTGCACTGTTTTTGGTTTTGCAGGTAAATACCTATATTTTAACATTTCATTTTTATATATCACCATTTCTCTTAAGCAAATCTGTGATATTTATATACTATTTATAGAGATTTACTGCCTGTTGATTCCCCACATCATTCTACAGATTAGATACTGTGTTTTCCAGACTATATGGCACATTTACAATCCTGCGCGCCTTATGTATGAATTTTACAAGTCAGGTATTAAGGAGCAGTGAAGCCACTCCCCAGAAGTACAGTGTTATAAGGGTGAGTTTTCAAATTTCAGCACTAAGGCTGGGTGCAGCAGCATTAGCATTAGCCGCTAACCGCAGTGCTATCTATTTGGCCATTCAGAGCTGAGTATATTGGACTGTAGTCTGCGTGTTTGCCATGTTAAAACAAGCTACGTGGGAGGAACCGCTAGCTGATAGCACCCTGGCTTACTGGAACACTCAGGGTTCCTCAGTCTAGCGGTGTTGGGTGGCATTTACGTCCTGTTAGCGCTGCTGTTAGCGGCTAATGCTAATCCTACTGTACCCAGCCTTAGTGCTGGAGAAACTTTACTGAAAACTCACCCTTACACAAAATATTGGAAATCTAAGCTTACTGTACATAAACGGAAGCACATTACTCACCCAAATAAACATTTTTTATTAGAGAAATCTGTGTAGATTAGATTAACATCCAGAGCTTGTCTGACTTTTTTTACTAAGGTGCTTCCCCCAGCTTCCCCGTTAGAAGGGAAACATGGTGACACCCTTGCTCACTTCGATGTAGGCATCCTTATTAATGTCGCCGAATGTGTCTTATGTATGAAAATAGAGCAGAAAATAGACGTTCACTGATAGTGCACCTTATAATCCGATTTGATTTTCTCAATAACAGTCAATGAAAGTATAGAAAAGATACAGTACCAAACTTTAAATCAAATTAAGCTTCAACATTTTAGTTACAGTCATTTAACCATTGCTGAGTAATAGTTTCTGCGAATGCCTTTTTATTTGTCTTTTTCTGCATCAACAGTGAACCTTCATAGTTTGGGATAAAAATTAAATATTCCTCTCCTCAGAATTCCTCTGTATGAAGTTTTTACTGTTACCCTTTTTTTTGCAGAGAGGCTTAACAAACCATCAGTTCTTGAAGGACAAGAACCTTTTACAGTGCCCTTTATGAAAATGATAGAGTTGTACCTCTAAAAAGTGCAGCACATTGTCCAAGTAGTCCTCCATTTTACAGTCAGATGGCTTTGAATACCCTCTCATAACCTCAGATTGATTAATTCAAGTGCGAATGGCTATATTGAAGGGGCAGGGAGATTAGCACATGAGAAAAAAAAAAATAAAACGGCTTACAGTGCACTCATTCTACTTCATCCGAGCTAATTAAATGATTAAGTATACAATTCTGACACTGTGTGTGTATTAATTAGCACATGTAAATAAAGTTGCTGGGATACAGCAGACCATTATCTAGCCATGTAACAGCTGCAGCTTTATCACTTTTATGGACACAATGCTCTGTCTTAGAGATCAATAGTCCAATTTTCTTTGGTTTTAGTAGATCTGTGATTGCAGTGCTGCCGCGGTTAAGAGGCTCAGAGTGATATTGATAGGAACAATCCACACGCCTTCTGTCAGGTCCATTAGCATGATTTCACCCTGCTGTCCATATATATTCCAGAGGAGGTCGGGGTAGATGAGGAAAGAAGTGGGCTACTGCTGGAGATCATTTTTATTTTATTTTAAGCTCCTCAAACGATTTTAGACACTTGGCTTGACCACCATTTTTTTTTTTTCAGGCTAAGAAGTATTTCGGTGCTTGCGTTCACTGTGGTCTTCTACCTTTCTTACTTTGCTCTGCCTCACTCTACATCCAGCTTTGTTATATCACATGTTGTTGCTGTACAAAGGTAGTGCAATTTTAGTTTGTCCTTATTAACAATGTTATTGCAGCTATTTTGATGTGTTTATCGTTTAAACTCAAAACGTGATAATGCCTAAGATAGATCAGTGTTTCTGGGGCTGATATACATGTTCTAGTATGTTTAGTCCATTGTTGGAACTTAAATGAATATATATCTCTAAGTGGGCTCTGTAGTTGCATCTAGCAGTTTTAACTCATGGATGTGATCTGATTGGTTCTCAGGATTGGCTAAATAAAATATATATATATGCTAGTCACCTATTTTGGCTGAAAATCAATAAACAGTATATATTTTTTTCACTGTTTGTGAAAAATACTCTAAAAAGGTGCCTCAAATGGTGCTTTTAGTGACACCATAGAAAAAAAAAAAAAAACATTTTGGTTCCATTAAGAACCAGTGGATGGGTTTCCTAAAAGCATCTTAGCCCAGAGATGATTCTTAGATGGTCAAAGAAGCATCACACTGAGCACTCTCTCTTTCTCTCTCTCTCTCTCTCTCTCTCTCTCTCTCTCTCTCTCTTTTTCTCTCTCTCTCCATGTTAAGACATCCTAAATAGTAAGATGCTTTTATGAAAAGGGGCCCATGTTTGTAACAGAGATGTGTAGAATATTCTAATGGTATTTAGATCCTTAACGTCATATAGGCTAAAAGGTTCTTTACCAATTTGAAGGGTTTCTCACTTCACTCAGCTGTCATCTTCCTACTCTATTATCTGGCTCCCTTCTTCACCCGGCAGCTCTAAAACTGACTCAGCTTCCTCAATTCTGAGCAATGTCCTTTATGCCTCACTTACAGTAGCTCTTTGCTTCATGAAGTTTGGTGAACAGTGGGATTGTAGTAAGTCCCTTTGTTCACTACAATGGATATCGAGTAAAAGATGTGTTTTCAAAGGGTTACAATTGACATACATTTTAGAAACCATATTAAGTTATAGTTAAGAATAGAATTTTAAAGAAATAATTTAATTATTAATCATTATTAGCAAAAGATACTAACGGTAGCTCCCTTGTTTCCTATTAAAAATGTAAAGGCTTTAATGGTGGCTATTTTAAAATGATGTGAAAACTGTGCTCTATTTGCTATCTTAGAATTATAGGGAACAGAATTCAACAAAATAAAAAAATAGTGATTTTTTTTATACAGGTTGTTGCTCATTGCTCATAAACTCATTACTGTGAAAAAAACAGAAATGTGTAGTAACGAAGTAGAACTACTTCACTGCTGTACTAAAGTACTACAGTATCTCTACTGTATCTTTCACTTTTGCTTCGCTACATATTTTCAATCAGTTTAGTACTTTATTACAAAATTGTTAGAAATCATTCCAAACCCACATTATCAGAGCCAGAGCGATAGATGCTCTGAAATGTCACCAGGTTTGATGTAGCTGCTCATCATTGAGTAAATCAAGTGATCAAGCTTATCTTATAAAAAGACTGCACTGCTCCCATTCTGCCTTTTGCTCTACTGCCTGCCTGCAAGATTAAAAAAGAAAACTTTTTATTTAATCCACTGCTTTCTGTAATAACTACATAACACAGTACTGTACTTTTACTTTTAGTTCTTGAGTAGTACATTTTAGAATAAGCTACTTGCAATACTTACCGTAGTTTTCGCACTATAAGGCACACTGGATTATAAGGAGCACTATCAATAAATGTCTATTTTCTGGTCTATTTTCATACACAAGTCACACCAGATTATAAGGTGCATTGTTTTTTAAGTCAATCGAGTGCTGGATGTTAATCTACACAGATTGTTTTCTACTGAAGGTTGAGTAAAGCACTTTCGTTTATTTACAGTAAGCTTAGATTTCCATATTTCCACTAACGCTAGCCAGACAGCCTTAAACTGAGGAACCCTGAGTGTTCCGGTAATCCAGGGTGATATAAGCTACCAATTCTTCCCACGTAGTTTGTTTTTAAGGCGGTAAACGGAAAGGCTACAGTTCGACATACTTACATCTGAATGACGAAAAACGTAACTAGTGCTTAGCACAGTTAGCGGGTAATTATAAAGCTGCTCGAACATTGCAAGCTGGGGTTAGGAGCAGGCTACAGGCTGATAATACTCACCTCTAAAATGCTAAAGAGTTCACTCTTAGCATGGTTAGCAGGTAAAGCTAATGCTGCTCCAGCAGTGCTAGCCAGGGTTAGCAGCAGGCTACAGGCTGATAATACTCACCTCTGAATGGAAAAAATAGCTAGCGGTTAGCACAGTTAGCAGCATATGCGAATACTGCTCCAGTCTCAAGTCTCTAAGTGGAGTGGCTTTACTGCTCCTTACAGCCTGACTGGTAAAATTCATACATAAGGTGCACTGACGATTTTTGGGAAAATTAGCGTATTTTAAGTGTGCCTTATAGTGTGAAAAATACAGTACAAAAGTACAAACAATTTAAAATACTTTAGTACTTCTAATTAAGTGTGGTGCAAAAAAAAAATGTTAACTTCTGCTCAAGTCAATTTTTTTGATAGAGCACTTGTCCTTTTACTTATGTCTGAGTCTCTAATACTTTATACATGTCTGTTAACAACATTAACAATCTGAATCTGAACCTTCGTCAGAGATTCTGCATATAAGATGTCAAACCAAGCAATGTAAGGAATTGTATGAAAATTTACACTGTTTTGGATGCTGTTACAAAAAAAAAGGAAAAAAGTATTGTACTACATAGTGAAAAGGGCACACTTTCATACACTTTCATGCTCTTATTTTCTAATAAGCGAAGTTTCCACTACTGTGGCATCACTAGAATGCCAAGGACAGATTTTATAAATGGAGCTTGCATGACTTGCTGGTCTCAGACACATATTTCACATTCAGGACAAAAATGAGGATAGGATTTGTATGAGGACTGTAGCAATATGCTAATTATTGCACAAACTCATGTAGTCTGTGTTTTTTTTTCCTCTCTCTCTCTCTCTCTCTCTCTCTCAAACACACACACACACATACGCCACACATCCACATCACACAGCATTGCAAATTAAAATTAAACCCTCAAATAAGCATCCCATCTGTACACAAAGCACATATAGCATGTTAATCTATTAATTATACATCACGCTGCTAATGAAACGACGGTGAATTGAAATGAATCAGAATGGCGCGTCCTTACGCTGGGTGCGATTTCGCTAAATTACAACCTTTAGCTGTGATGAATGAGCTGTCTTCATTTCTTTTGCTGATTATGTTTGATATCAGCATCATCAAAAGCCTGACAGCTGACTGTGCCAGAGATCTGAAAAGGATGTGTGGATTTGTCCTGTGTTTTTTTGAGCTGAAACTTGTTGAGAGAGCTGTGGAGAGAGAGAGCGCGGAGCGTTTGATACATCCTGCTGTAGCTTTGGAGTCGATACTGCAGCAGTTTTATCTCTGTTTCTCTCTCTCGCTTTCTTTTCTATACGATGCCTCATTACATGCCCTGTCAGGTCACTGTTAGCTGCCCCCCGCGTGCGACACCGGTGCAGACACAGATGGATTTACCATTAGATGATGACAAATGGACTGGCCGTCCTCGCTGATTTCAGAGCTAGCTTTGCCTCTGCGGTGAGCCGGCCGGGTCCGGCGAGGTCAGAGAGAGGGAGAGTGCCGCGGCCCACCCCTCCTTTCATTTAGAGAGGAACTGCAGGCGATTGATTCAGCAGCAATGTGCATTTCAGCTCATTTGAGTTGCCCTGACCTTGCAGGTCCAGAGCTGAACTGTGAACCCCGTACCGTGACGGTTCATAAAGAATACACGTACCGTTACACCCCTACTGTACAGGACTCAGACGTGCACAGATACCATTAAGGTTATTTATTAAAAGAAGTATCAATATAAAGAGTAGTCAGAACAAGCAGGGTCAACACCAGTAAATAGCGGCAAGAGAGAGCAGACATACTATAAATGAGAGACAGACAGCCAAGGATATATCAGAGGGTAGGCTGGAATCAGGTCTGAAAAAAAAAAACATAAGAGAGCCAACATAAGAGGCAAGGATTAAACATGTTGAGTGTGGACAAGTGAATTCAATAATCCGGTGATTAACTTCATGAAGATGAGATATTTATACAGAAAATGTTTTAATTTGTTGCAGTGGGTTTCCTAAAATGTGTGAGCTAAAAGCTGTAAAAATACAGTTAATTAATTCCTGTATTACACTTATGACACATTTCAAGAAACTATTTTTGTCATTTTAATGTTTCATTTACTAGGGAATTATTGTAAAACTATTGGACAACCTAAGAACCTCTGTGCAGTAACATGTGTAGTAACATAAGGTTAAACTGAGCAGTATATCTGTGTAAGAAGCTGATACTCATTTATAAAGCGTATGATTTTTTGACAGGAAAGTCCAGACCATTCCATCAGGAGACTGAATGGAATAATTTTGGCCTGGAGGTTTTTTTGTTTTTGTTTTTTTTGTTTTTTTGTAAATGTTCAATCTTTGTTTTGGACATCTGAACAAGGTAGATATTGATTTATAGGATGCTAAATTGAGAAGAAATGGATATCAGAGACCTATCAGAGGTATATAGTACAGGGTACTAGTGGTAGATAAAACCTGCTAATAGAACACAGAGGAAATGAATAGGATATTAGATTGGGGGAGGAGGGGCTACAACATGTGTTTCCTTCTAACATTCAGTTATTTCTTTCCGGTTCCCTTTTAGGTACTTGATAGCTAGCATCCATGGTACTAGCCGCAACCTGCAGTCCAATGGACATACCAATGTTAGATAATGAGACCTTTGTTCGTGTTTTTTTTTTTTGTATGTGTTTCTAATTCAAATATATAGATATATGCACATTTAATATAATTTTCAGTCACTTTACTCTCACTATCATTCATCTACATTCTACTCTACTTCATTGAGATAAGATAATCCTTTATTAATGCCACAGTAGGGCAGAGGACAGAACAGACATGTCAGGAAATATACAAACACTATATAAAACAGAATATAAAAATTGAATCTTAAAAAAACTAAGGATAGAGAAAGTTTTATTTCCTGTATATGCAATGTCAATACATAGCAGATAAATTAGTATATAGTAAATTAGTAGTGATATTGCATATAGTGACAGTAAACAGATTATGCCACACATGGTGAATTGAGATAGTAATACATACATATTACAGTTTAACTACATAGTAATAAATAGTAAACTTCTCTCCACTGAGCCGGTTGTCTCCTGATGTTTCTATTCTAATTAAGAGATCATATTTTCCTGATTCCTTCTCCTCAGAGATATGAACCATATCACGATGCTATATTTCTTCACACTAAAAGAAAACAACGTCAAAGTGATCAAACAGGAACGTCTCAACACAGGGCACATTATGTACACTTGCACTCTTGCTTTTCTCCTAGTGCAGTAGTTTAGAGATGAAAAGCTTCAAAATTGCACTACGTCAAAGCCGTCTTTAGCCGTGATAGAGGTGTGCAGAACATGTATTTTTAGACCGCGGAGGTCATGTTTGAATGGCTGCGCTAATGACTGTAGCATGTCTTCCCGTCATTAGCCAGCAGGCCTCTGTCAAATAGCACTACAATGGGGGCAATACCAATAGTGCAGCGGCGCCCTATCTGGTAATGATTCACACTGTAAAGCACATGCTAGTGCCTGGGATCTTTTATTTCCTCCCCTATGCTGTGTGCTAATTGGTGTTTCTGTGATTCATTCAGCACCAGTTTGCTTCTGTAGTTGGAACCCACAGAGCAATTAGAAGCCTGTGATGGCCTTTTGGGTTGGAAATTTGAAGCATGACGATGAAGCAATTCACACATTTTAAACTGTGTGTTAACCTTTCTGGGGACTAACCTTGAATTGGTAGAACATTAAGAAAATAAAGGGACTCTTTTTCTGCATTCAAATGCTACTATTCCATCCCTAATCAGGTTTTTTTCTAATATTATATGCCACTCAATCACAACACAATCACAGATACTGGGTGTGAAAATCACTGAGAACTTTTGAGGACATTGGCAGTACCAGCACAGCAAATTTCTGGAGTTGGAAAACCTGGAGTTAAGGAAAAAAAAATGTGTAAAAGTGTTAAGCTGTGTGAGTTTGTTCTCCAATTAAGACTACAAGTTGAGTTGAGGAAAATTCTTTGGTGGTGTACAGTTTATTTCAGAGTTTATTCCAAGGTGTTGAGGATTGTGACTGAACTCTCTAATGGACGTGTCCCCCAATCCCGGCTTACCATCAGTGTGATGGAGTATTTCATGATATTTTATAAAATGGTTGTTTGCCTAGCTGACATGTTGTTGCAAGTTATGATATTCTGCACTGTTAAGTGTGGCAAAGTGCTGGCAATGCACTGAGAACTGCAGGTGCAGGATTAAAGTTGCCATGCAGTGTAAAAATACACACTGACATACTCATGTTGAGTATGAAATTGTTACTGTAATCAGTAATGATGCTTTATGTTGTCATTTTAACTCCTAAATGTTCCAGGGTTTTAAAAATTTTCAATGTTTTTAATAATATTCATTTATTAACACTGATTTTTGCATTATATGTTAACACTGTGAAAGAGTTTATGTAAAAATGAACTCCAGCTGAGAGCTGTATTTTAATCTAGATGGGAGTTTAGTATTTTAACTCCCACAACAGTTCAGATTTAACTCCTGAACAGAGTTAAAAGGCCACCTCTCAGAAAAGAGTAAGTTTAACTCTGTCATAGAGTGTATTTGATGGTCATGCATTTACACTTAAAATGAGTTGATATTAACTCTCAGCGAGTTTATTCCAAAAAAACAGAATTTGCTGTGAGTCCTCTGAATTCTGAGCTACCTCCCTGAAATAAAATGTTGTTTTTACAGGGTTGGAGGTCTGCAGTATACTCCCACTTTTTGGTCTAGAACAGTGTTTCTCAAGCCTTGTCCTGGAGACGTTCACATTCTGTGCACATTTTAGTGGTTTCCCTGCTTTAACCCAACGATTGTTACTCTAAAAAACTCACCGTTAATGAGCTGATTTGATCAATCAGGTGTTCTTAAGCTCCACTAGGTAGGATTGAGATTTTGTGCTCGTGGGCTCCCCCTACAGTTGCAGAGTGTAATAAATCTTTCAGGCGGATTAGTTTCTCTTTCTCGTTTTCTGGCTTTCACAGACATATTCGGTCTCTTTCCAGCTTCTGCCAGAGTGTCTGTATGTTAGTTTGTAATGAATGAACCAGTAGTCCTTGTAGATCTGTTAGAACTAAAGGTCGGAAAGCAGGTCGCCGTTCTCGCGAGCGTTGGTCTGGTTTGAGCTCAAAGGAGCCAGAGACAGACACGAGAGCACCGCTATTCCTCCTATTACACTTCAATGCAGCGCTGCAGTGAGTTTCAAGCTATAATTTTACTTCTTTAAAAAGATCAAAAATCAAGAAAATCCTACCTAGTGCTGCTTTAAAAGAAGGGAAAGCTAAAAATGTGCAGGGCATGGTGCCTCCAGGATCATATTTGAGAATAACTTACTTTAGTTTAGTCTTTCCCAACACTGACCCTTAAGGACCCCCTACCCTGCAAATTTTTGTGTAGATCAGGTGTGTTCAGAGGCCATACAAATGTGCAGTAGGTCCTCTTCAGGACCAAAGTTGGAACAACTGGTCTGTGGAACAGTGGGATCAAACATTTGGTATTTGTTTGGTCCAAAAAAGAAACAGAAAGGAGTGAATTGAGAGCATCTGCCAACAGGAGCTTTTGTTAAGCCAGCACAAACATACAATAAGGCTGCTGGATTAGCCAGGACTACTGTGGATACAACCACAGAAAAGAACCAAACAAACCAAGAAAAAAGGAAAGTTGATTTTTTTTTTACTATAAAAAAGTTAACCACTCTCAACTTCTCTCACTAGCGTGGTGCCCATCCTTTATCAGAGATAGTTTATCAGAGCAGAGGCCTAAATAGCATGTAGTATAGAGTATAGGTGCACCTCTCTTACCCATGGGGCACAATTTTTTTTTTTTTCCCTATGATGTAAATTAATACTGAAGCCATCCAGACTATGAAGAAACACAAAAGGAATCATGTAGTAACTGAAAAGTGTTCAACAAACCAAAATACTCTGTAAAGCATTTAGATTGGCTTTTATCTAGGGTGTTGTTAACTTGTGGTTTCTGAGGCTGGTAACTCTTGCTCTTTTTTATTTTTGGTGGGGGAAGGGCTGATGAGAGCCAGTTTCATCATACGTTTGATGGTCTTTGTGACTGGCACAGCTGTAACTGAAAGTCTAAAACTAAAACTGACTGACTGAGAAAATGCCAGGATGTGCAAAGCTGTCATCTAAGCGTCATCTAAGTAGTGCCTTCTTTGAAGAATCAAAAAAAAAAAAAAAAAACACTTTTTTTTTGTTTGGTGAATTATTCCATGTTTTTTTTCTTCTTTAGTATTAATCTGCAATGCAGAAAAAATACAACTAATGATTCATTCATTTATTAAAATTACAAAAATCCCCACTGAATTTAAGGTGTGTCTTTTGACTGTATTAAACCCAAACAGGTATGAACCCAAACAGGGTTCATACACTTTTTAACCAATAAATTTCCATGATTTATTTCATGACATTTCCATGACTTCAAGGATTTTTTTTCATGACCATAGTGCAGACATGCACAATAAAACCAAAAATCAACAAAAAACTATTATTAAAATTGATTATAGTTGGCCTAAAATGAATGTGACACACAATTTTTAATAATAAAATGTGTGTCAGATCCTGAGAGCTCCATTGTGTCGGGCTAAATTACTGAATTAACTCTGAGCTGATGCATTTGTTTGCTTAAAATAGATTTTCTCCATCGATAAACTGAAACACAAAGATTTGTAGACCAAACATCCACTTTTCCAAAACCTTCTGGGTATTTTTATTTTTCCAAAACTTATCCAGGCTTGGAAATTGATATTTTCAAATTCCAGGATTTTTCCAGGTTTTTCATGACACTACGAACCCTGTCCATACATAAGGACACTCCTGTAAGTTACAGAGACACACTCTTGTTTACACAAGAAGTAAACTTGTTGTATAACAAAGTTAGGATTTAGTAAAGTAAAATACCTCAAACATAAAGCACAACCCTGACAGAATTAGTTCCAAGCTTTATTAATAAAGATAGGCAACAGGCCAGTAGCATCCCCTGACAAAAGTAGTCCCTCCACACGAGATTAAAAATAACCAACACTCAAACAACAGCACATGTTGTATAACTGTAGCACTCTCTGTGCCAGCATTTGGTCACTCTTATTTTAAAGTGTAGGCAGTGCCCAAATGTACTTCTATCTATCTATCTATCTATCTATCTATCTATCTATCTATCTATCTATCTATCTATCTATCTATCTATCTATCTATATTTTTGATAGCCAGTGTAGTACACCGAGTTGGGTCACATTTCCCTCTATGATAATGATAATGACAATATTGTCACCAGGGCCAGGGCGAAGTGAGTAAAACACAGATTTATTGATAAACCTGATCCCAAAGGGATTGGTGTACACAGTACAACTGGTGATTAACAGGACAGCAATAAATAGCAACACATCAGAACATAGTGAGCCAGAAGCAGGGTCGGTACACGGTTAAACGAGAGTATAGGAATAAGGCAAGAGAGAAGTCAGAGAGGAAAGCAAGGTTGATAACTAAAGATCAACAGCAGAACTATAGGGCTAGACAAGAGAGTAAACAAAGAATGAAAAAGACAAGAAAGCAAAAAAAAAAAAAACGCTTTGTAACAGAGCTAGTGAACTAGATAATACTCAGCAGAGAACCAAAAGCAAAGGGAACAAAGAGCTATATATACAGGTGAACACAGGTGTGGGAAATGAACAATCAGAATGTGGGCGAGGCTGAACGCTGCAGTCTCACATGTTCAGCCGAGTCATTGTAGTCTATGGACTGAGAATCCTGGGAAATGGAGTCTTTAGCAGTACAATTGTCCTAAATGTGCAGTCTGACAGTGTCAGGACTAAAAAATATTTAGTTCTGCACAGTAGGCTTAAGAAATCCATAATTACATCAGTAATTTACTTTAATAGAATAGTTAAAATAAAGGATGCGCCAACCTCGTCCTCAGTGAATTCAGTTTAGCCGCACACCTCCATGACTCTGCCAAAGATGAAGTGGATATAAAAATGAATAAATAGATGTTTTTGGTTCGGCACCCTGCTAGTAACGCAGCCAGAAAGTTCACAATGAATCAGAGTGTGAAGCCAGTCAGCACGAATGTCTGCCACATGATTAACAGCTCCAGCAGTCAGTATCCATCAGGTGGTCTGGGGGCTTAAATGAAATCAGTTATTGCTAGCGTGGGTTATTCCCCAGATTGGGTCATACGTTACCGCGCCGTTTGCCGCGTCGTGTGGCTTGAACAGGTCTCCTTAACCCAGGCAGCCTGCCTCTGTTCACCCTGAGCTAATGTATGCGCGCTTGAATATGTATGTCTCTCAGTACTAATTATAGCTGGCATATTTCCTCAGCCTGAGAGATATGTAGGTGCCGCGTTGTGCCGGCGGAAAATGATGATACGGAGTTTTGTCAGTAGGAGGTATGAGAGGGATATTGTTATGGTGATTGTGTGATGGAGGGGACGATGATGAAGATGATGATGAAAATTAGACCGAACATGATTAACGTGATTGCTGTTTTAGCATTAGTGGCTGCCAGTCAAGGGTGTGCCAGCTTTGCAAATGGAAACTAGGGAAAATTGTAAAGTGCGGTCATAACTTTTTTTTTTTTTCTTTTTTTTTATCCCTGCAGATACAAACAACAAACAAGCAGAACATTAAAACCATCCCCATCACCATATTTACAAGGCCGTTGCAACAAGGCAAGCAAACCAAATACTTAAATACCTGAGTTGGTCTGGGGCCCCCAGACAACAACTGTTTATGAATTAAATGCAACGAACTTTGACGAACTCTGTGAAAACACCTTTAAATTCTATGACAATGCAGGAAAGTCCAACAACACTGTTATTGGAATCCCCCTAAAAGGGACCCCTCCTATCAGCTGCTTACAGTAGCCAGCCAGCCAGGTTAGTGATTCCTGCAGCCAGCAAAATATGAAACTTTAACAATCATGAAGCAGAGCTATCAGGAAGCCAGAAATGAAAAAAAAAAAAAAAGATGGGGAAAGTTATAATTTATTTAGGAAAAATTAAAGCCTACAGGTCTTGTACAAATGGTACATTTTAGCATCACAACCTATGAGTAATGTTTGTTAGTTACCAAACCTGGCAGTCAAAGTTACTTCTAGTAACAAACTACAATAGTTATTAAATGAGCTAATAATATGACTACAAACTGTAATATCCTTTTATATTAACAGGAACGGAAAATGCAGATCTGTTCCAGATTCACTGTCAATCATATTTAATGACATGACATTGCAATAGCCTTCTTTTCAACATTCTTCTTCTAACTTTGAATTTGATTAATTTGGCTTGGGTCCCTTAAAATGCCCAGAAATGACCCTGCTTGTTTCTACACCATTATCCATTTATTAAGCTCTGATGAGCATAGTCTTGTATCTGCTACTCTACATACTATACATACTTTATCTCTGCATTTTATTCCTTTCCTCTTGTTGTTCTTCAATGGTCTGGACCCCACAAGACCCACAAATGGTGGCGTATGAGATATTAGTGTGTGTTGTGTTGGTATGAGTGGATCAGATGCAGCGGCAGTGCTGCTGGAGTTTTTAAACAATGTGTTCACTCACTGTATCTAGCCACTCTGTTTGATACTCCTACTCGTACTTAAGTGCTCAACCTTCTAGATGTACAGTCAGAGACAAAAGCTTCACAGTTGCTGTACAGTTTGTGTTGGCCATCCTCTAGTCCTTCATCAGTGGGCACAGGATATTGCCTACAGGATGCTATTGGTACTGTATTTTCGGATATTTCCGTCTGGCTGTCTATTTTTAGTCCAGTAGTGACTCTGAGGTGTTTAAAAACTCCAGCAGCACTGCTGTCTGTGTCTGATCCACTCATGCCACCACCCAAACAGTAACTGCGTAAATACAGACTGTGGTGTTGATATTCACACCCCCAGTTCCTACAGCAATGGGAACAAGGAACAAGGAGGTGGTCATAATGTTATGCTTGAAGGGTATGCAAACATGCACACACACACACATACACACACACATTGCAAACACCCAGATCCGAACCACTGCCCGGGGGCCATGTTTACACAGTGTCTTGCTGTTATTAACTAGTGCACACATTTTGAGATAATGCAACAGTAATGCTGCAGAGCTGGAGCTGTGGAGGAGTTATCTGTGTTTGACCCTCTTTTTATCGACTCGCTTTAAAACACTGACTGGGAGACTGGAGGCTCCAGCAGTTTCTCAAACAGTGGGACAAAACGCTGTTATTTACACCTTGATATTAATAGATGCTCTTATGATTTATTTAACGTGAGCGTGCTTCTGTTCCTCTCCCTCTGTCTGCTAGTGACTCTGTGTCTCCAGGGAACGAGTAGAAGAACAGTCATCCCCCTATCGAGGGAATGGAGTGTGCAGGCCGGCTTTAGGTCATTCTTTCTTTGACTGTCTCTCTCTCTCTCTCTCTCTCTCTTTCTTTCGCTGTCTCTCTCTCACCCCAGTTTCTCCCTACGTCCCTTTGTCTGCTTCGTGTTCTTGAGAAAAGTTCTGCTTTCTTCAAAATCAGAAAAACAGAAAGGGCATCTGCTGGTAGAGATGTAAGCACTGATAAGTATGGAGGTTGTGTTGGAAATTTGCTGTAATTTAGTGAGTAAAAACTAAGCCTGTACCTTGTGTTGATCAGTATGGTGACCACAGTCGATGGTGAACCCATACCCTTCTTACTTAGAATGGATCAGTTACCTTATCAGAAGTTTGTTTTGTTCAGAGTTCAGTCCAATTATATTGCATGATGCGTTTCTTTGATCTTACCATATTGAAAACCTCTGGAATATAATCAAGAGGAAGATGGATGATTACAAGCCATCAAACCAAACTGAACTGCTTAAATTTTTGTACCAGGAGTGGCAAAAGCAGTTATCCAAAAGCAGTCTGTAAGACTGGTGGAAGAGAACATGCCAAGATGCATGAAAACTGTGATTAAAAACCAGGTTAATTCCACCAAATATTGATTTCTGAACTATTAAAACTTTATTAATATGAACTTGTTTTCTTTGCATTATTTTTCGTCATTTCAGCCATTTCTCATTTTCTGCAACTAAATGCGCTAAATGATTTTTTTTTTTTTTTTGCAAATTTGAAGAAATGTTGTCCATAGTTTATAGAATAAAACAACAATGTTCATTTTACTCAATCATATACTTATAAATAGCAAAATCAGAGAAACTGATTCAGAAACTGAAGTGGTCTCTTTATTTCTTTCCAAAGCTGTATAGTAACAGTGTGGGAGCAGACCGTTTTCAAATCTACAGTGATATATTTTTTAACTGTCCAATAATAACACATGTATTTTTAAATTGGTGATTTGGCAAAACTGAAAAAAATGTGTTTTATTCCTTTTTATTATTTTTTTTACATACTAAAAGTTTTACTGGAACACATTCGGAATTGTTATTTGAACAGAAAGTGTCAAACAAACCAGAATATTTTTAGATTCTTTTAAGTATCCACATTTACAGTAGCTTTGAGGACAGATCTGCACACTCTTGGTATTTTAATCTCAGTGTCTTCATGAAGGAGAGTCACCTGGTAGGTGAGGTAGAGTTTTCTCAGCATCTTGAATGAGTTTCTGGAGGTGCTGAACAATAGTTGCTGCTTTTCCTTCATGCTGTGAAACTCCAGCTCATTCCAAATCACTTCAAATCATCATCTCAGTTCATCAGGTTTAGGTTAGGGGATTGTGGAGGACAAACACTTTTTTACTGTTTACTATGTAATCCAATATGTGTTCTCTAATTGTTTCTTATGTATTTTATATTAATATATAATGTAGAAATATGTATAAATACAATTAAGAAATAAACAAAACATTGATCATGGTTACATGGATACATTCTAACCACAGATAAATAATTTCAGTTGGGACCAGACTGAGACCTGCTGTTGTCAAAGAAGCAGTTATTTTGGTCAATATGCAAGTGTGATTACTGCATTCACACCTGCCCAAACGAATAGCATTAAGGGTGAAAACGAATTAGAGTCTGATTTAACTGGACTAAAAAGAGCAGGTGTGAAATTGGCCTAAGAGATGAGTAGAACCTGATGACATCTCGGCTGCAATTTAGTGGTTTTCTGCATTGTGGTAGAGGGCCAGACCATTCTCTGATAAGTAAAGCTAGAACTGAAAAATATGGCTGGTTTAAAGGGAGGAGACAGGAGAGGTTCAGTCCAGTTATATTGCATGATGAGTTTCTTTGATTTTACCAAATTGAAAACCTCTGCAATATAATCAAGAGGAAGATGGATGATCACAATCCATCAACCCAAACTGAACTGCCTGAATTTTTGCACCAGGAGTGTAAAGCATAAAGTTATCTAAAAGCAGTGTGTAAGACTGGTGGAGGAGACCATGCCAAGATGCATGAAAAAAACAGGGTTATTCCACCAAATATTGATTTCTGAACTCTTTAAAACTTTATGAATATGAACTTGTTTTCTTTGCATTATTTGAGGTCTGAAAGCTCTGCATTTTTTTTTGTTATTTCAGCCATTTCTCATTTTCTGCAAATAAATGCTCTAAATAACAATATTTTAATTAGGAATTTAGGAGAAATGTTGTCAGTAGTTTATAGAATAAAACAACAATGTTCATTTTACTCAAACATATACCTATAAATAGCAAAATCAGAGAAAATGAGTTGTGGATTATGGAAAGTTGTTGTGAACATGTGAACAATGTAGAGATTGGATGTATGTATAGGATGGTTGAATGGGACATGAAAAAATGCCCTTAATGCTTTTTTTAAATGAAACATAATGAAACTTCTAGGAGACTGGAAGAGATAAGGAACACTTGGACCATGTCATAGAAGGTCAAACCCATTTCCATTTCTGATAAATGGAACGTAAGCTAGTACTGGAATCAAGGACTAAAGGAACTCCAAATCAGATGCCTGGTTTAAATTAAGGTTATATATTGAGGTTATGTGGCTTGTGAAATACCATGTGATGAACATATGAACAAGGTAGAGATGGCATTTATAGGACAATGAAGATGTTCCTGCTCCTGAAATTCAGTTATTCCATTATTTTCAACTAAATCCAAGCCTTTACCTTTATTGTAGCTCAAAGTACATATAAAAAGAGTGTGCATTGTCAACCTAATCAAGAAAATAACAAAAAACAGGAACACAAGACACGAAATAGACACAAAAATGTCTATTTTGCATTGAGGCAGGGGGTAAATATTGTGTTTCATTCTCCTGCTCTCTGCATTTCTACACTTACTCTTCCCCTCGCTTCAGGAAAACACACAATTTGTGTTCGCCAAAGCACTTAGGCACATGAAATTTGAGGCTCATGCTGAAGCTTGTGCTTGTTTTGCAGAACTGATGTCTGACTCATCTCCTGTGGCAAGGAAGCTGTTTGTATAATTCTACACCCTCTGCTAGTCAGTCACTTAGTCAGTCACTTTAGGATGCTATCTCTATCTCAAGCAGCTGAATTGTATGGATTCTGCATGCAGTATGTACCGGAGCATGCATGTCCTGAGCATTTGCTGATGAATCACCACTCAGCAGTTGTTTTTGACAACTTTATAAGAATGCTCCTTAGGGTTGGAGAACTATATCTGGCTCAGCATCATTAAATATAGAGGCTTAGCAATGCATATGTTCTTATTGCCTCATACAGTAACTGTAGACGAGGATGAAATTGTTATATAGTTTGCCTAATGCATATCTCTCTTTCTTTTGTTCTGTCTTCTCTTTCTGTAGGAGAGTCACTGAGTGAAACTAAGTGTGAAGATGTCCAGAAACTGCTGGCACTGTGGATGATTTGGCAGGTGAGTGAGATTAGGAGGTATGGTGAGGATCACCTATTATACATAAAGATTATAACGGTTGGGTGAATTTTAGGTGAACATTATTTTTTTGTATACTGAGCTTTTGCACTTTTTAATATATTATACAGTAACAGAACTGGTTATTTTTTTTAGAACATCACTAGCTGCATTTTTTTTTTATCTTGCCATGTGGGTCAACTAGACCTCTTCCTGTACCAGTTTTCTTTAGTTTCTCTAAAGTCTTTAGAATGGGTACTTACTGCTCTCTGGTATCATCTGTAATTTCAGGAAAAGTAAAGCACAACTAATAATAAGTTTTTTTTTTTTTTATCTATTTCTAAAGCTCAGTTTTTTTCCATTGCAACGTACCATCTGTAAACTGTTAATTGTTTCCAAAAAAATGAAAAATCTTTTTTTTTTTTTTTTTTTAAGCAATGTATGGTTGTAAATGAACTTGCTTTTTTAAGCAATAAAGGGTTGTCAAAATAACAAAACAGGTCAACAACTAGAAGGCTAACAAAACAACAATACAGGTCTAGGCAAAAAGAGTGGTTAATAATACAAAAAGGGTCAGAAAAAAAGTATCAAAAACAAAAGAAACGCTGAGGAGAAGCGATGGGATTTTTTTTTTTTACAATATGCTTGTGCAGTACACTATAATATAAAGATAAATCTTTCTATACAATACAACTTTTTTCCATTTTTGTTTTCCTTAAAGCTCTCATTCCATCGTTTTTAAATTTATTTTAAAATGTCGAGTTGTGGTCTTTAGTATTAATGAATGCCATGTGAGCTCAGGTGTTTCTATTTAGCCTTGCTTTAGATCACTGAATTAGAGGTCTCTAAAGAAAGACAGGATTTGCCTGCTTCTCTGTCGAGTTTTGTTTACATTTCTCCCCTGATTCTTTGCCACGCTTGGCATGACTTTTTTAGCTTTTTCCCCAGCTGTGTGTCCCAATTCAGCTAGCTGGGGCAGTGGTAGTGTATTAGACCGTGACTCTGACGACACGAATTTGATCCACGTGAGGAGCGTGTTCACCTGCTTTGAATTCAACTGATCTGCAATTGGGTTTAACAACCCTCTGGGCTGGAGAGCTACTGGTCTCTAGCACTCCATCCTATTTACAGATTTCTTTTTTTTTTTTTTATGGCTTGGAAAATATTTTGCCCGCAGCCAAACTTAATTGCCGATCCCTGATATAAAGCATGTTAATTTATATAAGCAATACAAAATAAACATCTTTATTTGAGAGAAATATGAATCTGTGCGAAATCTGTGGGAGTGCACGTCTAAGCTGTGTTTTACGGTAGCTGGTTGCACAGCGGGGCTGGGGGAGAAGCTGCTCATGCTTCTTAGGCAGAGAAAATGGAAAATGGAACGGAAATATTTTTATAGCTCAATAAACATTTAAAAAACAATATAACAAGGTCTAATCAACAAATATACACCAGAAAGCGTTTATGCTTAGGGCACCCAAGTGTCTTTTGCTGGCCCTATGAATTGTCAATATGAACAGAAAAGAAACAAGTGTCAGAAATCATAATTCATAATCAGTGCAGGACAGCACATAAGCATATTAAAAAAGATAATGCTGCGCTCTTTAGCTTCTATGGGACATGGCAAAAAGGCATGGTTTGTTTACATGGTAGTGTACTTTTATGTTTACTTGTAATGTGTGATGTGGGTGTAATAGAACAGACATGATTGAAATGTATCTCTACATTAATTAATATATTCCTACCTTTCATTAGACTGTAGTACGAGTGTAAAACGTCTGTTCCAGGCTTCAGCACAATATCAAGGCTTGTACTGTATGTAAATCGCTCTTTTCAATTAATTCAAAAACTGCATTTCGCTGCTCCATTTGCATACACGGACTGGGGACTGAATGTCATGTTTTGATATGGTTCGGTTTTTCATGATGTGGGTCCTTTAAAGTGAAGAGATGAACCCTTTATATGCCATGATTAAAGACTGGCCTGCATTATCCGGGCCAAAATTATTTAAATTTGTTGGAACATCTGTCCCTTGATACACAAAACACACAGAGGAGCTCATTTGGACCATCTGTAGCTGGTCGGAGCATTCACGGCGCACAATAAAAGTGACTTATTTGCATATTGCAGCCTTCTGTGATAAATTCCAAAGGCCATTACAACAATAATAATTAGCCAAGAATATATTGTCCCAGAGCTGTATATCAGCGACGCATAGCAAAAGTTAGATGGCTTTGAAAAGTGTAAAACAGACAGTTTTGAATGCTGTTAGAGACAGATTTTTACATTTACAATAATAATTAGGATGAAATATATGCAAAAACATTATGAACCCCCTCCTTGTTTCTGCACCAGTTATCTATTTTGTTTATCTCCACTGAGCATATGTATGAGTGGATCAGACACAGCAGTGCTGCTGGAGGTTTTAAACGCCTCCACCACCCCAAAAATACGTGCTCTCTGGTGTTCTAGTAGGGGGGTCCTGACCATTAGGAACAAGTGGCTCAAAGGGTGATAATAAAGTATGCAGAGAAACAGATACAGGACTACAGTCTGTAATTCTACAAAAGTACAAAGTGTCCCATATGCTAAGTGGAACTGGGAATATATTTTAGCTCTATTCGTTTTAGAAATATTGACGAAAAAAAGTTAAAAGACTAATACTAAAATATACTATTCCCTTTTAGCACACACCTTTCATATAAGAATCACAAATAATGAGCAACAATTGACTGTATATTGAAAAGGAAATTGGGCTGCTGCAGTTGCATTTTTAATCAAAAGGAAGACTTAAAGTTATTTATTCAAAGAAAGCAAACATTTAGAGAATGGCAGAAATTAGACTGTTATATATTGCAGTTCTCCAAACTTTCAGTGAGGACCACTGAGTAAGAATTTTTGACAAATACTATGCATACATTTAATGGTATAGTAATTATATAGTAATACCTGTCGATACCAAACCAATACCATATTTTTACCACTATTAATTAAACTATTACTACAGATATCTGAATAGTCATCTAAATAACACCATGCCCAAGCTGTGACACAACTATTCTTCTTCCCTAAAAGAACAAATACCTACATTACTTACTGATACTTGATGACAGGTCCACAACACTACTGTAGCTAGATAAGGGTAGATATGAAAAGTCCTAAGAAGTATATCTTGTCTGTTATGTCTGCAAGTTATGAATACTGAAGTTTAGGATTAAACACATATAGACCTGGTTTCTAATGAGTAGTTAGAACAATGCATTATTTCTTGTTGTTCTTTTACATCTGGATATTCGATCCAGTGATTCACCAAAATGTATTAATATTTTTAAAATTAATTTATTACTTGCCTGACTAAAGGAGGGTGGGTCCTCCTTTATGTATTAACCTTGATAGTCCATGGTACAATTGAGTCTTGGTTCCTCCCAAGGTTGCTTCCTCCTCCAGATCTGAGGGAGTTTTTTCTTGCCTCGTTGTTTATTGGGGGTTCTGAGTTGTATATTTCATGTTTTGTCTAAGTCTAATAAAATTGATTTGATTTAAATTTGCCCACTATAGGACCAATACAAATACTGAGTACTGGGTTGGAACACCAGTAGTATATACCTTAATTGTGTGAAGCTTCTATAATTCCCTTATTTGACAGAAATCTGTTTAATATATGTGACAGTTTATATAGAAGTACATATATAGTATAGGAGCCATACAGTGGAGTATTAGTTTTGTGAATTTATTAGAGTTTTCCTTCAGGCAAGTTCCTTCATGCTGTGCATCCTTTAGTTTCAGTGCATTATTGCCCGCATTAGTGCATGCATGTTGTTGTGTAGTGCATTATTAGTGCATGTATAAACAATTTAATAAATAGATAAAAAAATGGTTATTTTATGCTCAGGAGCATTTTACAGACATGTACCACAAAAGATGTAACTTGGTCTATAAGGTCAAATAGTTTGCATTAAAAGTAAAGGAAAACAAACAAAAAAAAAACATAAATGTATTATGGTGCAGAAACCCTTCCTTTAAAGGTACCACCCTGGTGATGAGAGTGATACCACCCCAGTGACAGAGATAACATATTGTATATTCACATGATTTATGATGCTGTTATCGTACTGTAATCATACATTCCATGCAGCTTGACATTAATGACCATCACGTTACATTTCTCCTTAGCGTTGTGATGATTAGGCTGTTTAGATGTTGTTGTTTGTTGCAAAGACTAGGTTTTGTTTGTTTGTTTACCTCAAATAAACCTCTTTAATGACTTGTGACAAATTAAATTTTTACATACTTTTGTTAATAACCCTTTTTTTGGGGGGGAAATAATGGGCAGCGCAGGAATGGGAGCCATAAACTAATGAGTGCTATTCATCACAGAAATTCTAAGCAGCCGTGACATGTACTAGTTGGATGATTTATTTTCCTGTGTTGCACGTGCAGGAAGATCTTAGCTTCTTTTCCCAGACCAACAGCCTGCTGTACAGCCGCTAGACATAGGATATTGGTAACGTGTCCTGTCCTCAATATCACACCAACAGCTCATGGACTTTCACCCCAAACCACCTCTCTCACCACTCTGCACTTCACTGTAATGCTGAAACTCACTGTACTTATATATATATATATATATATATATATATATATATTAGGTTGTCTATACTGTACAATACATATGCTGCATTTGCCTAGAATATGTATTTTATTCCAACTCTTACTGAAGCATATGAAGTGATTGAAGTGCTATTCTTTAAACATAACTGTATCTGTTTTTGTTTTGTAAATACTGCTTCATTTCTATTGGCCCATTATTATTAATTTATTTAATGGTCCGTCATTCCTTTTTGACATAATGTATCTATCTAACAAACAACTGTCAGGTAAAGTAAAAAAATAAAATAATAACAGATCAGCCTCCCCTACTACTGTTTAATAGTTTTTTATGTTTTTTTGGGATTTTGTATCCCCATTTTTTTTCTAAAAGATACTCTAAAATATTTTGTGTAGCAACTACCATATTATGTGTGGGATCTGATGTAGGGGACCAAGCACCTAAAGACTTCCACTCATTTTCACGTTAGTTTTGTGGTTTGTTTCGATTAAATAAGCCTGAGAGGTCTGAGAAATACGGTCTAAAAAGATTTAATTATTTTAATTGTGTGTAAAAAAAATAGCTTTAAGCTCTTTTTGAAAAGGATTAGTTTTAGGATTAGTTTTTCCTGGGAAGCTGAGTGTAAAACTGCCATTATTACTAGTGAGATTCGAATATGCTGTATCATTTATCCTTCTGTAAAACAAGCTGTAAAAATAACCCAGTGTAAACTGTAATGAGGGTAAATGTTACTTCAAATACTGTTAAAAAAACATATACTGTCACAGTTTTTCTGAAGTGCAGAGTCGGTTGAGGACACATTTAGTTACGTTTAGGATGGCATTAAAGTATATGTAGCAAACACTATATTCAGAAGACTATGCTTAATATTGATTAAGTCAGGAGTTTTTGTAGGTAACAGCAGTGTGTAAATCGAGTAGCCACTCCCATCTCCCAGTCATTTATGCTGAGATTTCTTATTCTGTATGAATCAGTCATGTATTTTCCTGATGTCCTGTAGTAAACATCTGTACATTACCCACCCCCTCACCATTAAAAACTATTCCCATCTGAATACAGCTTTAGCTGACCCAACCCCACATTTAAATCATTCCCACATTTTTGGAATGCTTTCTTTATTATATATTTGTTCAGAAATAGCATGTTTAACCTTTCCCCTGTAACACTGTAACATTCTCACCAATGGGAAATCAAGGTCAACTAATTGAAAAGATTAAAAAAGATAATACGTCTTTTTTCAATGTTCTATATATTTTTTTCTCTTGCAATATGTAGCTTTTTTCAGCATTCCCCAGGAGGCAACAATTGTATAAATAACAGATGGTGACACTGGAGGCAACTACTCCCCCATCTAAGTGTGTTTTTTTTCTTTAACTCCCTGGTTGATTGGAGCAGTACGATGGATATTAGATGCATCCAGCAGTAATCTGTTTCCACAGAAGAGCGCTCACATGTCATGCATATTGACATTTAATCAACAAAAACGGAATTAACCGAATCACTCTCAGGGTTTATTCCTTTTTTTATTTTCAAAGAAACCTTGGGGTACTTTGATGATTAATATGAATGAAGGTGTCTCTGGAGTGTGAATGAGTGCGAATGGGAAAAAGAAGGCCCACTGTGAGGCGACGGTTAAGGCTGGACTGCGTGTTTCTGAGTAAAACTCTCTGCAGTGTATCTGCTTTGGCATTTTTTTATTCTGAGCAAATGTGCCGTGTGATATCTTGTGGACAAGCAGGAGGTGGATCAATATTGTAATTGCACGCTCAGATGTTCTCATTCTTCATATGCAGTCGTATCCAATACGAAAGGCAGAAAGGTCTTTTAGGCTAAATTCCATAGGAGAAGAACACAAGTGGTCTTTTAGAATGTTATTTTAGTGTGTGTGTGTATGTGTGTATATGTAGTATATATACAGCTCTGGAAAAAAAATAAGTAGATAAATAAAAAGATTGTCATTTACGGCATTTATTTGCAGAAAATGAGAAATGGCTGAAATAACAAAAAAGATGCAGAACTGTCTGAAACTGTTCTGAACTGTACCCCAAGTAACATCATCACAGTTCCCCTCCCCACATTGTGTAGGCGGGGTTCATTATAGCAAACTTATGAGTGAGTTTGAGCATTGTGCCATTGTGCTCATGGCAAGGTGATGTGAATTATGTGATGTCAGTTAGAGCGTTCTAACATTCTAACTGGGCTATTTTTTTCAAATATAGCAAGTGACAAACATGAGTAACAGTTTTAATTATTGAATACTCATTTTCAGGAGATTAAAATTGTATTAAACAATGCATAAAAGATGTTAGTAAATCTAAACGTAATAAGAAGGTTCATGCATTCAGTGAAATCTGATTTTGTGGAGATGGCACACTTCTGAAAATGTTTCTTTCCATTTGAATCCACTGTCATCAAGGCCAGTCAGAAGAATGGCGATTGTGTTAAAACCTTCCTCACACGATTGTGGGTGATGTTTTAGCCATACTTAAATACCACTTAAATACCCTCACAACGTTTTAAAATGTAATGTCCCATCTGTCTATCATCCTACTATTACATCTCACTCAAACTCGCACTCGCACTCTGGCCAGTGTTCAACCTCACTCACTAGATAACTCACAACTTACACAGTGTGTCATAATCAAAGATAAGATAAAATGTTCAATTAATCATGATATTGATTCGAGGTCATTTCGCCCTAGACATAGAACACACTGTAAGTCCACTGCCCATTTATATTTGCCAATTTCCCAGCTCGCGGACCCTGTTTGTCATTTTAAGGTGGTCTAGTGGACACACTGCCTGTGGTGTAATGGCTTCACGGATGCAATGAAACGGCACCCCTTGTGCACATTGTCTGTTGTAATTTTCAGCCGCTTGCTTTTAAAGGAACGATTAGATCATTTTTTTTTTTTAAATGGCTATTAAGCAATGATACCCAGTAGTGCCCAGTTAATAGAATCTCATTTGTCTGGAGCTAATTGGAGGCTAATAGCTGTCAGTTCTTTTTAGTCATGTTAACATCCAAATGTGACTTTGGCCCTATTGGTGTAAGCCAATGTGACTGTCGCTTAGCTGGTAGAGCTCGGAACAGTACACGACCTTTCACTGTACTGGGATGTGTTGAGAATGGACAATTCCACTCACATTTTACCTCACATGAACCTCTACGGCCCACCACCATGCACTGACAAGCCAAATGTCATCAAACTAGAATGAATCCTTTGTCCTGAGACTTATGCCATGGGCCACACAAGCTAAAACATGCTGTTTGTGAGGCTTGTAGCTTGTCCGTTCGTATGGACAATTCCAGCCAGACACTGCCAGTCACAATTATTCACTGATGACCCACTGCTCTGTCCACTGTCAGTGGTAATTCCTTGTAATATTTTCTGACATGATGTGTGGATAGAGTAATGTTAAATGTCTAAATAACTTCAGAAATAGAATGTTCTATCAATCTAGCACCCACTATCAGGCCTCACATGAACTCGTTTTAACAATATATGTTGCCTTGCCATGAGCACACTGGCCAATGTTTACCATCACTTACAAGATAACACCTCGCAACTTGTACTTATTAAAGGGTGGGTGTTCCCAAGTGACTCCACAGGTTACACTTCATGAGTGATTTACTATGATTTTTGCTATGTCTGTGTACTGTATTGTACAGTAGATTGGATAACTTATCTATACTGTACAATACAGGACGAATAGGTATGCTTATTAGGCATTATTATGCATATTATGTAGCATATGTGTGTGAATTTATGTATGTATGTATGTATGTACAGAGTGTCTGATAATGTGATTTATTTAAAAAAATGGCAACATTACAAAGGGAATAAAAAATGTCTAAACTTTCAATGGAAGCCAGTGTAAAAAGATTTGATTCCATGCAATTTTGGCACATTTCAATTGGTTTATTTACTCCATCATGAGTTTTTGACACAATTTGAAGATCTATAGCCAGATTTAAAATATGTCAAAAAGTCAAAAATGGCAAAAAATATATAGATATAAGGATACGATGATATCTTGCATATGTAATCCTGCATTAACCCTATTTTGATGTGTTTTTTCTCAGTGTTTGTCAGTTCCCCTTTCATTTGTAATAACACAGTTCTTTTAGGAGACAGACACTTTTACAGCTGCTATTTTTTTATATATGTACCAGAAGACATTGAGCTGTTTAAAATGTCATCTTTTGAGATGTAAATGCTTCCAGAATTTGTAAATTCTCATGGAATTGATTATGTTTTGAAAATTTTACCCAGCACCTTTTTTTCGTTGTTGTTTTTTTTTACATATTTTTGAATTTATAGACTTCAAATCAATTTACACAAGAGTTTTCTTTTCAGTAATAGTTAGATTAGAATGTATATTAGTTGAACGTATAAGGGCTTTGATGACAGTCCATTACATGGCTTATTACTGTGACAGATTTATTTTTCTTAATATTGCCACCTCTAGGATGCAGATTAAAAAGAGTTTGAGTAATGTGGGCCAATATGGACAATATTTATACCTAATAAAAGTGATTTAGTACACTGGATATTGACCATCAGCTGCTTATAATGAAATAATAAAGCTTGGAAATGTGAAGATAAACCTATTCTTTAGGTGTATTTTGAATTCTCAAAAACACTCCAGTTCAGCGTGAGGTCAGGGCTATTTTTAGAAACAGTAGGGTTCCCTGTTTGTCACAATGTATGAATCATGTTGGTGCGTTGATGCATTCCTGAGTAATTGAGCTGTATAAATGATGCGCAATTTTTGACACAATTTGCGTCTATGTTTCTAAGGTTTTAAGGGTTAATATACAGTAAGAAACCAGGCATTTTACTGCTATAAAGCAATGCGACTGTAGCCTTGCTGGTAGTTTTCAGGACATATTTTATAGCACCTTTCACTGTACTGAAATATGTTGAAAATGAACAAGTCAAAGATGGCGCTGATTTAGCAGTCACCTCACCGGAAGAAACCTGAGAACAGACAACCCCACCCCACCCACCGCCCCCGAAAATAATTGATTTCCAAAACATCTTTCTCCTGCCTTCGACCATTACGACGTAAATTGAAAGACTGATTTCAGATCATGAAAGCATGAAAGGGCACCTTCTGCCACCGCCGCCACCAGCAGCATTAAATGGGCATTTGAGAAATACGAACCTGCCAGAAAGCACTGACACCTCCCTGCTAGCCGTAGCGAGTAAGCAGCAGAGTGTGATTGCACCTGCAGATAAATGATCTGTTATTAATTCAACAAACGCAGTGTAGCGGGTGAAGGACTCATCTCTGCCACCCACAGAGAAAACTACTTCCTTTGTGTTTTATTCCTCTAGTTTAGGAACCTATTGTTAGTGTAAAACTCTTGAAACAAATAAAAGAGCACTTCAGTTTCTGAATCAGTTTCTCTGATTATGCTATTTATAGGTATATGTTTGAATAAAATGAACATTGTTGTTTTATACTTTAAAAAACGGAAAAAAACTTCTCCCAAATTCCAAGTAAAATATTGTCATTTAGAGCATTTATTTGCAGAAAATGAGAAATGGCTGAAATAACAAAAAAAAAGATGCAGAGCTTTTAGACCTCAAATAATGCAAAGAAAACAAGTTCATATTCAAAAAGTTTTAAGAGTTTAATTTTTCAATATTTGGTGGAATAACCCTGGTTTTTAATCACAGTTTTCATGCATCTTGGCATGTTCTCCTCCACCAGTCTTACACACTGCTTTTGTATAATTTTATGCTTTACACTCCTGGTGCAAAAATTCAGGCAGTTCAGTTTGGTTTGATGGCTTGTGATCATCCATCTTCCTCTTGATTATATTCCAGAGGTTTTCAAATTTGTAAAATCAAAGAAACTCATCATTTTTAAGTGGTTTCTTATATATATATATATATATATATATATATATATATATATATATATATATATATATATATATATATATATATATATATATTTTTTTTTTATTTTTTATTTTTTTTTTTTAAATATAATCTGTCAATGTTCTCCAGTCTCCAGTACTTTTATCAGTAGAGTTATCAAAGTCGTTTAGAGGATATTACAGCAGAGAGTCAGTTACTACCATTCTCTACGCTTCACAAATCACTTCTATTGTATTTAATGTTAGCGACCCACTGTGCCCTTATAGCACAGCTGTTCCCTGCTTTGTGTTTCAGTGTGTGTGTGTGTGTGTGTGTGTGTGCGGTAAGGGTGAAGAACTCAGCTGCAGAGTCTGCAGCCCACCCCCACTGCCTGGAAGAATGTGATGACTGCGCACCCTGTTTTTATGGAGGGTTTGCATTAGGCCATATTGGGTGTCCTAGGTCAGGCCAGTCTGGACAAAAAGAAGGGAATTAATGGAGGCTAAATTAATTTACAGAGTTCTAGTTGACCAGTTCATTATCTAGCCACAAGCTGGACAAGCATTCACTGCTACTGTTGGACAAGATTAAAGAGAACACTTTGACCTCGATTACAACTGGTCACTTCATATGTCTAGGATTGTGTCCCGATAAGCTTTAAGCTACATGCATTTACACTTCTTCCTCCAGTTACAAAGACTGAAATCTGATTTTTGTAAGGGATAGAATATGCAAATGAAGTCTGTCATCATGCAGCAGTTAAATTACAGGTGTTTTAGTTGCACTGGAAAGAGTTTTTGGCTTAAATACGTCACTTGGGTTCTTTTTCATGTGTCTTGGCAGCTTTACAGCTGAAATTAGGCTGTTTTCCCCCAAAGTTTGGCATCTCTTGTCTGGATAGACAATGTGATACACTCAGAAATGGAGGGCTATACAGATTTTGTATGGCATCCTCTAGCACATTTGGGCCCATAGGTCCTTCATACTTGTTGGTTCCTGATGCTAACCTCCAAGGTGGTCCCACAAATGGCCAAGGCATTCCTGGGCAACCCCAGGAATGTTGAGTCTAGGTGAACAGTATCCTGCTGAAAACACTGGAAGTTGGAAGCCCTTTCATGAGAGGCAACATATGTGGCCACAGAATGTTCTGTTAGTTACTGCTCCTCAAATCACTACTTGGGGTGACTGACTATTATATATATAGTGGGTCTCCAGATCATCACACCAGCAAGGGCCAGATTGAAGCATTCCCTATGAGGCCTCCATACTTAAATCTCTTCAGGTACCTTGTTCATAAGACTACTGTGAACGAAAAGGACATTTGCTAAATGACGGACGGCCAAGTGACCATCCTGCCTCCTCTTTGCCCAGTTGACAGACTTAAGCCCATCATAGAGGTGTGTCTAGCATGTCTAGTAGTCAATGATCTCACATAAAAAAAGGTGCACTAGCCAAAATTAGCCTCTAAAAGAGTGTTGGGGCCCTATCGTACACCCTGATCAAGGCGAGTCGTGATGCCTGCTGGCGCACATTAGATCAGTTTTCTACTGCTGAGACGCACAAAAGCTCTGCGCTGTTAAGATATCAACGGGCCAAAGTCAAAGCACCCCTGGCTCTTAAAGGGAATGACAACTGACACACTGGTTTATTTCACGTTACGCCCAAAACATACCTATAATTAATTAAGAGAATTAGTTCATGGCTTTTTGCACTATAAGAGCCGAGCAAGGCATATTTTTTGTGCACTCATAATACCAAAGATGCACCGACATTCCGTAAATCAAGCTGCATGATGCACAATTGACTGGTGCATTATAGATTGCTAAAATAGGGCCCTTAATATAGGGTAGAGGGGTAAGAAGTTTTTTACTTCACATTTTTAGTGTCAAGACCAAGGGTCTAATCAGACAACATCTGCAACCTTTAATATAGAGTATATTCCTGAGACATAACTACATTTTTTTTGTCAGTATGTACGTATAACTCATTAATTATTATTCAACTATGCCCAGATAAACACATTTTGATATCTTGGGCCTCTTGTAGGCATTGATATAGTGTCAACAGTAATTATGGAATATATCACAGCTAAAAAAGAAGTATCATTCAGCTTAAAATAAACCGCCCACGACCGAGAACCATAATCGAATGTAGTCAGGCTGAGCGATATCCTATACATTTAATAAGGTCAGTATTGGTGTGTGTGTACTGATTTAGTATGGGTTATCAGATCAGTGCATCACTAGATGCTCAATACAGCTCCGCTTCCTCGATCCTCGAGTGTGAGCTAGCTTCCTACACCCACTTGAGAATCTAAGGAGGGCGATGTGTCAATCTGTCGATACGCCCCACCCTCCCTCCAGCCCTCCAGGCACTTCTTCAGTTCTTCAGGGAACAGACACCCAATCTCGATGAGGTGCGCCCGTGACGGGATTATCCACACCTCCTGCACCCGTTTAAAATGCGCCGAGTGATACACACACACACTGCCGCTAATGCAAACACAAACAATAAACACCCCACCCCTCGCTGATTTGTGTACAGACACAATAAGTTTACGCACAAGCACGCACCAAGCAGTGTATGATAGAGCTCTTGGAACATTGATCGTAAAAGTAAATGTGTAAGGAGATTGATCTAGAGCGATAGCCATCTCCTCAGCAATGCCCTCACACCCACTTATCCCCTCTCCAGGCAGGTCTGATCGATAACCTGTCTGTGTGTCGGACATGCTCCTGCTTAATTACACAAATAAATCAAAGCAGGTAGCGGCGACGCCATCCCCCTTCTCCCACAATACTGCACACGTGCAGTCGCTGCACCTGTGTGTGACTGTGTATGTGTGTGTGTGTTTGTGATTACTATCCCCTTGATGCACAAAGGTTACTGCAAGTAAACTCTGTAACTTGGTTTATTTAAAGGCTACATATCTGCATACAGGCTTTATAACACATTAATAAACAATAAATAACATATTTATAGAGCGCTATTTAAATATTTATAAATATTCTGGAAACACTTTCTATGAATGTCATCTTTATTAAACTCTATAACTACATTCATAAAATATTATAATGCATTCATAAGGCATTATAAACATGGCTATAAATATTTATAAAAATGCATAACCCACTATAGCCATGTTTATTAAGCATTATGACTTGTGATCATAATACATTATAAGCTATGCTTATGATATACATGGTAAAATACTATATATCTATCATTAAAAATCTAGTCCCACAATGAAAGTCTGTCACTTTACTCAGAGCACACAAAGACCTGTTATAATACATTATAATTGACTATAACTAATATTATATTCAAGACAAGAATAATTCATGAGTGGTTAAAAATATATTTATAGGATTATTTAGGGTGTGTTTACAAGTTGGAAGCTGTTTTAGTCATGATACAGTCTGCAATCTGGGACTGAGTTTTTTGGTATTGACATATAACATGTTATAAACACAGCTATTAATGCATTATAATCACAGTTCATGATGCATAATAAACATGGCTACGATGAATTGTAGCATTTTATAAATATGTATAGCCATGTTTATAATGCCTTATGAATGCATTATCATGTGTTATAAATATGTTTATAGAGTCTTATAGAGATGACATTCTGTTGTTACCAATATTTTTTTTTTTTTTTTTTACTAGTATCAGCAACATGACATAAGGTAACGTCCTGTTCCTATATATCCTCTATTCATAATGCATTATACAGCATACATAATACCTTGTGATCACTGTCATAAGCTTGCATACATGACATATGTCTTTAGGTATATTGTAAAGTACAAATATATATATTTAAAAGAACATTGAACATGATATTGATTGATTGATTATTGTATTTTGTATCCTGTCTTAATGAAGCCAGACATACTTGTACTCTATAACTCTATATTTTAAGTATGTTGATATTAGTACTTAAAAGCTTTTGAAATCATGCAAACTATGTATATGGTAGTACCTACATTTTAAATATAATATAATAGGCTTTAAAGGAAAAAAAAATGACATGTATGTAATAACTTGTAATATTGGCACTGCTTGCACATGCTGATTATACCACAGTTCAATTATTGCTGTTTACTGAATGATTTTGAGTTAAGTTAACGACGATGAGAAAAATACAATCTGTTTGGTTATAAAAACTCCTCAAGTTAAAATAGTTCCATTCCTGCTCCGTTTGTAGCTGCGCTGTTTGGCTTGTAAGCGCTGCATCGTTGCTAGATTACTTGAATGCAGCGGAGTAATACATGAAGAGCTTCGGTTACACTGCATTACCTGCTGATAATGGAATTCATACAACGACACTCAGCCAATCACATTGCAGGGTCGGATCTAACGGTGGTATAAGGCACGATAGAGCCTTTCTAAACATAACATCTATGAAAGTGAAAGTGTGCTAGCAGTCTAGGTTTGAGGGCTTCAAAATCATTCATAGAACTGATACACTGTTCAGTTCAATTGGCATCTGTCTTAAAATCTCTACATCCTGTTGATATGATGCTTCATAATAGTGTTATAAATCACCAGACACTGACAACAACTGCAGAACAGAATCTTCCCCAAAGGAGTTCCTTAATGTCTCTCACAGCTTAAACCAAAACAGCCCAGCTCTGTACTGTGAATGTAACCAAGCTGCACTTGGTTTTGGGAGCTGTCCATGGAGTGGTGCTGATTGAGCTTCAAACACTATGGAGAGTGGTCCATTGTGATGGTATCAGCAGTGGCCTGTGTGTTTTGGCCTGGCCTCGTTGGTCACAAAGGGTATTACTAGAGATGCACAGATACCACTTTTCATACCAATACCTATACCGATACCTGTTATTTTGTATGTTGTGGTGTCATAAGCTATTAATACATGTTAAAGCATTGCATTACAAATATACTATTCAAAGCTTATGTATGTGTTACTAAGCCTATTTGTAGCTAGCCTTCAAATGAAGTGTTACCCTTTATTTGAAGGGTACCTACTGTACATAGAAGAAATAAAAAATGCTGGTAGGCTCTCCATGAACTGGCTATGGAGAAGCAACAACTTCATAAATAGCCTTTAACCCTGAACCTAATTTGTTTGTATTAGTAAATCTGACATTTTGGAAGAAATGCTCTGTGCGTGCCTGAAAGGGTTAAAGAAGGAAAGCACAGGAGAGGAAGAAGGCCAGCCGGAGTGTGAGATATTACTGTGTGGTGACTAAATCGGTGTGAGTTCACATGGTTATTGAGCTGGAGTGTGTGTATTTGTGTGTGAGTTTGTGTGTATGTGTGAGTTTGTGCGTGTGCGTGTGTGTGTGTGTGTGTGTGTGTGTGTTTATACAGTCTTCAGGGCCAGTAGTCCAAAATGAGCTGTAGATGAGACGGCTGAGTCTGAAGAGGCCAATCGGAATTAGTATGCCTCATTTATCTGGAGAATGTGTAGCCTCCAGGCAGACTGCTGACCGCTCTCTCTCTCTCTGTCTCTCTCTTTCTCTCTCTCTCCCTCTCTCTGTCTCTCTCTCTCTCTGTCTCTCTCTCTCTTACTCTCTTTTTTCAGGTTCTCTCAGTCATTCTCCCTCTTTTTTCTATTTCGTATATTTTCTTTTACTAAATTGCTCATGGAACTGATCTGAGCTGATACTGTTAGTGGATGCAATGCCCTGCAGACAAACGCTGGCCAGCTCCTCTCACGTTTTGCCATGTTAGTCCTACAATTACTGCACTGGGCTCACCCTGCCTTGGCTGAAATCACAACAAAAACACTAAACCCTTCCAAACACTGGGGCTGTGTTTTGGGAGAAGAAGAACCTGCTGAGAAGATAATGGCATAGTGATACGAGGGTTTCAAATATTGTGATATATTACAGTTCTGTTGGTAAGGCAATATACAGCTCTGGAAAAAATAAGAGACCACTTCAGTTTTTAAATCAGTTTCTCTGATTTGGCTATATTTTGCTATATGTTTGAGTAAAATGAACATTGTTATTTTATTCTATAAACTACAGACATTTTTCATCATTCAGAGCATTTGTTTGCAGAAAATAAAAAATGGCTGAAAAAAAAGTTGCATAGCTTTCAGACCTCAAATAATGCAAAGAAAACAAGTTCATATTCATAAAACTTTAAGAGTTCAGAAATCAATATTTGGTGGAATAACCCTGGTTTTTAATCACAGTTTTCATGCATCTTGACATGTTCTCCTCGACCAGTCTTACACACTGCTTTTGGATAACTTTATGCTTTACACTCCTGGTGCAAAAATTCAAGCAGTTCTGCTTGGTTTGATGTCTTGCGATCATCCATCTTCCTCTTGATTATATTCCAGAGGTTTTCAATTTGGTAAAATCAAAGAAACTCATCATTTTTAAGTGGTCTCTTATTTTTTATCCAGAGCTGTATTGCAATATTTTCCAACAATATTTTCCACTCCCCCTATCACGAGTGATGTCCCAACACACCAGGAGGGTGAAGACTAGCACATTCCTCCTCTGATACATGTGAAGTCAGCCACCGCTTCTTTTTTTGAACTGCTGACGATGCAGCATTGCAGAGAAGTGATGTGGGGAAAGAGTACCATCTACCCAATTGTGTTCTCTCAGGGCTCCGGTAGCCGATGGCAAGCTACATGAACAGGATTCGAATCAGGATTCAATCTACTGATCATAGTGGCAGCACCACTCAAAGCCTGTATCAAAATATTCTTTTGCCCCTAACAAACACTCTCCCTAAAGACTGAGCCAACAATGTGAGTAGACTTTGATTTCCAATGAAAAAAAAAACTGTAGGCTATCATCTAATGCAAAAATCAATTTGCCTTCAATTTGCCTAATGGTTACGACAACTGATATTGATATTCTGTTGGTTTTAAGTTGTTAAGATGTTAAGTAATGAAAGTCCAATGTCTTTCAAAATACCACATGGCATGAAACACCAAAACTAAGGTCTGTTGACCAAAACACGACATCTGCTAAACGTTTTATTGTTAATGTCCACACAACATGAAAGTGTATCGTTGTTAAACATGTATGCTATGTAGGATTTAAGTTATTTTAAGACCAAAATTCATTGTCTATTTAATTCTGGTGCTTTTTGTCAACCTAGTATTGTTTTCTCATTATTTCCAGCCAAAGTTAAATGTCTGTACAATAATGCTGGAGTTCAATGTCAATGTTTTAGTTTTTAGATAAATATGTGACTTTGATTTCCAGCCAGATTTTAGCGTCTGTCTAACAGTAGCTTCTAACAACAACCAGTTTCCATTCTCAGATAAAATTCGACAGCTGTACAATGTTTGGCTTTGATGTCAACATGATTTCCATTTCCATTGTGTTTAGCCTTTGTGTGATGTTATAGTCCAGCATTTCTGGCATCAAATATACTGTCTGTCTGCTGCCTGATGGGAGTAACAAACACTAAAAGACAAAGCCTACAGTGCAAAAAATGGTAATTCAGCTGCATAAGCCATGACCACACAAAGCTGGGGATTCTACCAGATCTTTTTTTTTATATCCAGTCAATAAACAACAGGAAACGTGACATCATTGCACTCTTAAGTATTCAGGAGTGCACACAGAGATCTCTCTGTACCTGACTGGAGTTTATATTCTGCACTAGTTCAGGCCCGTGTGGATTTTTGTAGACATCTTCCGCAGTAATCCTTTAATGGATTATAATATCTGGCCTTTTTTCTTCTGTACTGTACAAATATCAAACAAGACAACGCTGCATTGCAGCTCCTTTTGAGCAGATTAAACGTGACCAGCAGTCACAAAATAATTAGCCGCTAATGTTTTCGCCCTGGCGGTTTAGCTGGTGCTACAAACGGAATCGCTGCAAGTCTTAGAGATTAAAGAAACTGGAGAAAATTGCCTCTCCTTCTATCTGCTCACTGTAGTTTTACTATAATTCCCCCCAAAATCATTCATTTTCCTGCTTGAATGGAGTATTATGTGCTGCAGCACGTGACTCATAAGAAGAGGTATGATCCACATGGCTGAACCGAGGATTCAGACTAATATTGATGAGACTTTTAAAAATTAAATACACCCGCCATGCTGCAATTCTCTCTCTTTCTCTCTCTTTTTCTCTGTTTCTGACTGTCTTTTCCTGATTGTATACACTGACCTCCCACCTCCAGTCTTATTAGTTATTTAAACAGGACTTTTTCTGCTATAAATTACAGTATTTTCTCTGTACCTCAAAATGACTAGTATAGGCTGTTTGTTGAAATGTGTAATATCATTATATGTAAAAAAAAAAATATGTATGAATTACAATGGACAGCATGTGCTTTCTTTTTGTTATGTTTTGTTGCACACAACGCTAATTAAAGCTCATTGTCCAAAAGAATAGAACATTAACTAGTCAATGAAACATTTAAAGTAGCTTAGCTCCACCCACTGCATTCGAAAAAAATAAATAAATAAATAAAGCAATTCAGACATTATAGCAACACTAGAGCCAATGAACTAATTTTGTGATTTAGAATGCTTTTATTATGTTAACATTACTGTTTATGAATGATTTGTAAAATAAAAAAATAAAAAATCTGCGCATTGCAGACAGAAAACAGCATTCTTATTTTTATTTTTTTTCACTGAAACATAATTCAGGTCTAACAGGGTTAAACACATGAATTATCTACTTTTTACTTGGTAATTGTAACAGAACTAACAATACAATAAAAAAGAGCAGTATTCTCTGTTATTTTACAGAATATTACTGATTTTATCGCGAAAATATCTTTGTAACAATACAGTTAACTGCAAGAAAATATGCAATTATTTTTTTCTGGTTTGCCTGCTTGTTTTCTGATAATGACTTTTTATTTATGCTGGGAGTAAGAAGGTGATTACAACAATAAAAAAAAATACATTACATACGATTTCTAATAAGACTAATAACTAAAGACCAGTTCCTTATTGTGTTCTTTTTTGCACCCTGGAATGTTACAAATATAAATATTTTTTTCATAAATAGCAATATATAGTACATTCCACATCCAGACATCACATAACAAAATGAAATGGTGTGCCTGCCTTTTTTATATTCATTTTTAACAGTGTAGAATAGCTTAGTTTCATTAAGGTCAACCCATGTCATTGTTGTCATGTAGAAACCTCACATCATTTACATTACAAATGTACCTTTCAAATTCAAATTTCTTTCCTTCAATAAAAAGAAATGTAAAAATGATATTCATTTTATATTCATTTTATAGTCATTTTTTAGTCATTTTATAGTCATTTTGCAGCATTTTTATCATCATAAATCAGCATGTGTACAGAACAACGCGTTGAAAATTTGTAAAAAAAAAAAAAAAAAAAAAAAGAGACAATGTTTCTGCATGACAGTGACAAGATAGTATTACAGTATTTACTGTTCCCAGTGAATCCCCCTTGGTATCTTCCTCTTTAGCAGCATGTGGACATTGCCAGATATTTCTGCATGCCTTCCTCATTTTGTTTTTTTGCTCTTGTTTTCCCTCTTGCCATGAGGATGCTCATATTGCTCATTCATGTGCAGCAGGAGCAGAGCAGTATTACAGTATTAGTGTATAGCACAACCAGACTCACACTGAGCAAAATCCCCCAGTGGGCTTTTAATTGTTGCTAATCGCTAAACTTCTGCATGGCCAGAATAACTCGTGTCTTTTGCGTCTCTTGTGTCTATCGTCTCTCGCTTTTCTCTCTCTTTCGCTTTCTCTCTCTCCCTTTTCTCTCTCTCTCTCTCTCTCTCTCTCTCTCTCTCTCTCACGCCATCTATTCTCTAAAAACATCCTCAGGCCATTTCAATATTGCATTCTCCTGATGTCTTTGTCATGAAAACTGTTTTGAACCCTCATGTTTATTTTATGCCACGCAATTCCTTTCTGAAAGATCCTTCTGCCTTCTTTTATTTATCAAACAATGTTTTATGTTTTCCGCTGCACAGCTGCAAAGTTTAGAAATGCCATAGAGAATTGCACAGTCGGAAATCTATGTGTGCAATAAAAACTCCATTTGGATACAGAGAAATGTATTAACTTCTGTAATTCCAACATCTGATTATGAATTTAAATGAAATATATAGTGAAATGACTGAGACAGCAGTCTAACATAAATATTCAAGTCATAATATTATAATAAATGTATAAACTACTGTATTTCTAATATCTGGTTAGGAATTAAGATCAAATATAATGTTAAATGACTGAGACAGCAGTCTACCATGAAAATTTAAGTAATAATATTATAATAAATGTATAAACTACTGTAAGTCTGATATCTGATTAGGAATTAGGATAAAATACAGTGAAATGACTAAGACAGCAGTCAAACATGAATATTTAAGTCATGATATGATAAAAATGAAATATATTGTGAAAGCAATGAGACAGCAGCCTAACATGATTATTTAAGTCATGATAAGGTCATGAACAAAATGACTAAGACAAATATCAAGAGATAATGATTCTCTTAATGAAATTATACTAAATTTGGAAACTACTCTATAAACTACTAAATGTCCATACTATTAAATGTAAAAACGTCTGAACAAATAAATGTGTATTTTTATATCTGATTATGAATTAAGATAAAATATATTGTGAAATGACTGAGACAGCAGTCTAACATGAATATTTAAGTCAAAATATGATAGTAAATGTATAAACTACCGTAATCCTCATATCTGATTAGGAAATAAGATTAAATATACAGTAAAATGACTGAGACAGCAGTCTACCATGAACATTAAGTGATAACATGATAATATATATATATATATATATATATATATATATATATATATATATATATATATATATATATATATATATATATATAAACTACTGTATTTCCAATATCTGATTATGAATTAAGATGAAATATATTGTGAAAAGACTGAGGCAGCAGTCTAACATTAATTTTTAAGGCATGATAAGGTCATTAACAAAATAAATGTGACCAATAGCAAGAGATAATGATTCTCTTAATGAAATTATACTAAAAGTGCAAACAACTCTGTAAATTACTAAAGGTGTGTACTATTAAATGTAAAAACTACTGAACAAATAAATGTGTACACCCCTAAAATACTAAATGTATAAAATACTGTAATTCTAATATATTATTAGGAATTAAGATGAAATACAGCCCTGGGAAAAAAAAAAAAAAAAAAAAAAAAAAAAAAAAACGAGAGCACTTAAAAAATATTTCTTTGATTTTAAAAGAAACCTCTGGAATATAATCAAGAGGAAGATGTAGGATCACATGCCATCAAACCAAACTGAACTGCTTGAATTTTTGCACCAGGAGTGCCATAAAGTTATCCAACAGCAGTGTGTAAGACTGGTGGAGGAGAACGTGCCAAGATGCATGGAAACTGTGATTAAAAATCTGTGTTATTCCACCAAATATTGATAAAACGCTATGAATATGAACTTGCAAAATGAATGAGACAAATATCAAGTCAAAATTATTCTCTTAATGAAAATATACTAAATTTGCAAACTACTCTACAAATTACTAAATGTATGAACGACTGTAATTCTAATATCTGATTAGGAATTAAGATGAAATTGTAAAATGACTGTGACAGCAGGCTAACATGAAGGTGTTGGATTGTCATAATATAAACTAATATAAATATAAATATAGTCAAAATATAATATAAATATAGTCAAAATATAAACATAATATAAACTACTATATGCATAAATGACTAGAGCCTTTAATAAAGACAACATGATAACTTAATCTTGTGTTATCTTGTGTGATAACTGATACAGCAGTCCAACACTGAGTGAATCGAATTGTTATAATTTAATGTTTTACATAAAGTTGAAAACATTATAACCACTCACAAATCAAATAAATAGTGAACGATATTGATCTTCATGTAAGAATGATGCATTTCAAGGTCTGAGACATATCTCTAACTAGTCCTTCACCAGCTGTAACTCCGTCTAGCTGTCAACATGTGTTGGTTGTATAAGAAACAGTCAGGGTCAAAAGGGTGAAAGGGTCAAAACTTTATGGCCACACAGCTAAATTGGAGCATATCTATTGCAGAAGGCACGCGGGGGGGCTTCTGGTCAGCTGTGGTGAGGAGCTCTTTAATGGCACAGGCAGAAGTAATTGGACAATTGACTGATGAGCTATTTCATGGCCACTCATGGACAGTTTCACTATTAATTTGTGAACAATTGGCCAGATGGCTAAATCAACAATTTGGTACACTCTTAAAATAATGAATGTGCTAGCAAACTCAGAAACACCTAATCTGAAGTACACTGGAAAAAATGATGAGTAAAATTTACTTTAAAAAAACTTTTGCAACTTTCTGCATCTGCTTTTTTTTTTTTTTACCTCTTAAGCTCCAAGCCTATTTTTACCAATTTCCGCCTGAAACTACATACTCAAATTTGAAGGCTTATCACTCTAATATTAAACAAATTCTATGAATTAATATTACTTAGAAGCCTTTACACAATTCATTTAAGACACTTTAATTATTCAATTGAACATGTAATGGCCAGAATGTTAAAAACCAAGACATTTTTAGGTGCTTTTCAGATTTTCTATTTTATTCTTTTATTTTCAGACATATAAAATACAATATTTATATGGATGAAGTGTTTTGGCAGCCTCACATTTTGCTATAAAGTGTTTACAATCATCATATAAAATTATAAACTGCTCCCTTTCACTGGTTAGAAGTTATTGTGATCTGAACCAGTAATGGTCTTTTCTTTCTCCAAAGGACTGGAAACTTTATAAGAATAAAAAATACCACTTTAATAACTCATTTTGCAGTAAAGACTGTGTTTTTTTGGATGATCTACTCATATACAAACAGAAATCTCTTTAACAAAAGTCTCTTTAACACAGCTAGACATATTTCACCCTAAATGTTCTGAAAGGAGATACAGCTAAATAGGCTAGATAACTGAAAAGCAGAGATTCTAAGCTTTACAATGGCATAGTGGGTGTCTATATTGATCCTATAATTATTCATAAACACAGCCAGATATTAAATAACATATTTTTCTGCCCCGTCGGTGGTAAGAGGTTAAGTTAATTTAATTTCATGTAAATGTAAGTAACAACTAATTCTTTTAGTATACTTCCTTTCTCTATACAATATTACATCATTACAATTACTTAATTTATACAATATTACTCAAAAAGTTCATGATACATAATATATTATAATTTCTGAAATTTAATATTACATTGTCTCAACACATGGATGGCATGTATATATGTAGTAAACTAAAAATAATGTATTACATGCCATCCATGTGTCGAGACAGTGAGACCTGTTCTGTTTACAAAATAAATCCTTGAGATTATGTAAATATTTAAGATGCTGCACACTGGTAGCATTAAACACAATATTGTATCTCTTTTCCAATCAGAAACGCTTCTGCTTTCAGTTCAGAAACAAAATATGCCACTTTAATAAAAAATAATAATTGAGGTTTTGCACAGAGACAAAAATATTATTACTTTGTTACGACGCAATAAAATATAAACCTTGTCCATTTATGTTTTTTTTTTAGTTTGCTTTTGTTTCTTTTATTTTTGTTGCGTTTTTGTCCATGGTTTTCCTGCGAGTAACTGGCTTTTTAAAGTTTTATATGAGGAACAGATGAAGTCTGAGGAGAAGCCGGTGGGGGTGTGGAGACAGTCGAGACCATTTTACTGCAATTTATCTCAATCATGCGAGCCTCGCGCTGATGTCTCCTCACAGGAGGTTGGCATGGCGACTAAGGACAGGAAGTAAAGCAATGCCAGCTGACGAGTGGTTGTCAAGGAGACACAGAGCAGAAACTTTGTGCGGTCCTGAGCTGAGGAGAGGATGGAGAGAGCTGACCTGTAGAGGGACGGGTTTAACTTAATACTGTGTAGGTTAGGTATTTAATATTTTGAAGTGTGTAGTTATTTAAACTATAAACTAGTCTAATTGTAATGTGTGGAGTCACCAGATGGACACTTACTGAAGGAGTAATGGCCTTCTGCTGCAGATTGTCAATTTTTGTTTTTTTTTGGTAAAACAGTTAGATTCTAGGTATAAAACGCTCCAGATAGCGAAAGCATTTAAGTCAGCCAATAAATAGCCGAGAAGTAGCCAATGTAAAAAAAAAATGTTTCAGACGTTTTTTTTTTTTTTAATGCTATGGTATCAAAAGCACCATTTGATTTCAAATTCATGTGAAACTCTCTAAAAATACTTGATAAACTACATTTTCAAAAGTATCCGCTCGCCTGCATTGCGTTTGGTGAAACAGTATAAGGCTTGGATGGAGTTGCTCGGCCATGGAAACCCATTTCATGAAGCTCTCTATGCTCTACTGTTTTTGAGCTAATATCTAAAGGCCACATGAAGGTTTGGAGGTCTGTAATGATTGACTTCAGAAAGTTGGTGTTCTCAGCACACTATGAGCCTCAACATCAACAGGCTTTGTTATTTGACACTGTTTACAGTTCCTAGTTTCTTTCCAGTGGTTATTGTTTCACTGACAGTTGGCTGGGGAATATTTAGTAGTGAGGCAATTTCACGATTGGCCTGGTTGGACAGTTGACATCCTTTCACTAAGCTCTCACTAAGCTCCTGATAGTGATTCTTTCCCATTCTTTCACGAATGTTTGTAGAAGCAGTCTACATGCCTAGATGCTTGATTTTCAACCATAAAAGAGATTGGAACCTAAATTCAAAGATTTGGATGGTTGAGCGGATACTTATATTCAGCAATATAGTGTACATCACACTAATAACTGTCAATATAAGCTATAATACAACCAGTTTGGAAAATGTCTACTGCAGGTCAGTTCAGGAAGTGTCGCTTTTCACCTCCAATGTGTAAGTTAAAATATTTTGTAGCACAAGGAGTCTTCAAAAGAAGCCAAGACACAGTGAAGTTATCATTGTGAAGAAGCTTCAGTAATGCTTTCTATGAATGTCACATCTATCAGACATTATAAACATACTTATACTATACTATAATGTCTACAAAGCATTATAACATGGCTATATTTATTGATAAAAATGTTTAAGACATTATATCTACGTTTATTATTCATTATGTGTTGTGATCATAATTAATCCTCAGCTGCGTTTAAAAGTTGTTACATTTCAGTACCAAGGGTCTTAATAAGGCATTCTATAATTACTTATAACCACTAATGAACAAGATATGTTAATCTAGATGTGTAAAAATACATTGCAAGCACAGCTTATGATGCATTATAAACACAATTCATAATAAGCATTAAAAAGCATGCTTATAATGTGTTACACATGTTTTATAAATATGTATAACCAGGTTTATAATGCTTTATGTTCATACAAAAAAATGTATTACCAAAACTTTTTTTTCATTTAAACAACACCAATTTTTTTTTTCTTTTTAAATATAATTTTTTAGGCATTTTTGGCAGTGGCTAATTGGCTATGTCAGGAATAAATGGATTTAAGAGGCAAGAGAACTTTATATTCCTGTCCTTAGTCGCCATGCCAACCTCCTGTGAGGAGACGAGTTTAAAGCTGTGAAAATGCTGTTGTGAAATTAAAGCAAAGTACTGGACACTTGACATACTGTCATTTGGAAAAAAACAGCTCACTGCATTTTCAAAAAAACAAAAGTAGGACTTTTCAGGAAATAAAGTAGACATATGGTTACTATAATGTAACAACAAAAATGTAAATGGGCTAACCTGCTATTGGATATTTAATTTCAGCTGTCATCAAAAAATGAAACAAGATTCTAAACTATGGAAGCCCATTCCCGCCACCTAAAAAATAAAAATACTCCAGCAATTTTTTTTTTATTATTATTAAGTAAATTGCTATCTCAATATTTTGAGATACTAAGTCAATATTTTGAGATACTATCTCAATATTTTGAGATACTAAGTCAATATTTTGAGATACTAAGTCAATATTTTGAGATACTATCTCAATATTTTGAGATACTAAGTCAATATTTTGAGATACTAAGTCAATATTTTGAGATACTATCTCAATATTTTGAGATACTAAGTCAATATTTTGAGATACTAAGTCAATATTTTGAGATACCTTAAATGCTGGCTGAATATACATGCGGCCACCTGTAGATAATGACCTGGGAATTAGGCCAAAAGTGAGAGCAATAACGTTTTAATTCATATTTAATTTTATTTACATTATATTTCACTCAGAGTTAAACTCTGTCCCTCGCATTGTGTTCTCCCCTTTATTCAGAGCGTTTTCACAGCACTTTGCTTACATGCTGTTTTTTACTGTTAAAATGCGACATCTACAGGCGGCCGCATGAATGTTCAGCCAGCATTTAAGGTGGAACGGAAATCTGAATAAGACACTGGCGAATAAGAAGCTAACTTCAGCCTCGTCCAAGATCCGGAGGCTTATTTTGATATTGTGTGATTCCTCTAAAAGTTCCAATATTTCATGATTTGTGAATCCACGTCTGAAGTAGTCCTCAATGATGGTATCCATTTTGCATCTTTGTCTCACCTGCTTCTGTCTCTGTACAGCCTACTAGTATCTCAAAATATTGAGATAGTATCTCAAAATATTGACTTAGTATCTCAAAATATTGAGATAGTATCTCAAAATATTGAGATAGTATCTCAAAATATTGAGATAGTATCTCAAAATATTGAGATAGTATCTCAAAATATTGACTTAGTATCTCAAAATATTGACTTAGTATCTCAAAATATTGAGATAGCAGTTTACTTAATAATAATAAAAAAACATTTTGCTGGATTATTTATTTTTTTTAGGTGGCGGGAATGGGCTTCCATACTAAACAGCATAGTGACCATAGTGATAATTTAGTTTCTTCTTTAAATTCATTCATGACGTGCAGTGTGGGTTAAGGGCTATTCTCAAGAGCCCAAGAGCGGCAGCTTGCTGAGGACAGAAATTGAACCCACAACCTTTTTACCAGTGACTGATAATATTAATATTAAAGCAAAAAAAAATAAAATAATAATAATAATAATAATAAACATAAATAATAACCATTAAAAAGTATGACAAAAAAGAAATCTGTGTTCATTACTGGAGTTTTAAAATGACTAACTGTGCAGTCTAAGATTTGCCTACCTGTACCATTTAGCTAAAGAACAAAACATAATCTGATAAGATCTCTTGTAATCCATTCAGTTTCAGTTTGCACTTTCTAGCTAACAACTGTTTCAGAGACAGAGAAAGAGAGAGAGAGAGAGAGAGAGAGAGAGAGAGAGAAAGAGAGAGAGAAGCAGTGCCTGTAGGCAGATAAAGCTGCACACATGGTAAAGCCTTCCTTAATGGCATCTCCACCGTTTTATTTCACCCTGTTCTCCCCTTAATTTTAGCGCTGTAAAAAGCCATCCTTTGCCAGCAGCTGACCTGATTCTCTTTTGCATCTCATTACACAGTTTCTTCACAAACCTCTCATAGAGCTGTAAAGGGTCAGATCTGCGAGTCTCTCTCTTTCTCTCTCTCTCTCTTTCTTTTTCTTTGGTTCTGTCTGAGTTTGCCCGAAATGTCTTCTGTTGTTCTGTTCAAAAGATCCTGCAGAGAAGAAAGATGAACTGCTGATAAAATCACAAACTGAGACAGAACTCTGATAAGCTTTACAGACTCCATTCCAGAACTCTGCAATTCAGGTTATGGTTTATTACACAGAAATGATAGTAAAACACAATGTTCTTTTTTTTTCATGAGAACAGCAAAAATCTTTGTGAAAACCATTTCCAAAAGAGAACCTTTACACAACTTGTTGTGAAAGTTGTGAAAGCATATTAGTCCACTTTTGCTTAGATGGAATTTAAAGAACTGCTGCCGAAGTGAAATTGCATTAGATTGAATTAGGGATGATTAAGCCACAAAATCAAATGTTAGAGTTTAGTTAAAAAGGTTTATTATTTTGCACAAAAGCTTGAAAAGCTAGCTGCATTACAGAAATTGATCAGTTGTTTGGCTATTTTACTCCATTAATAAAATGATGGCCCATAAATTATCCCAACCACCCTTAATTCACCCTATATGGACAAAGTACTTGGACATGTTGCTTCATCACTGAATTTAGATGTGCGTTTATTTGTATTACAGACCTTTAAAACATTAGTGAAAAAATGCGCAGCTCTAAAGAACTCAGTAACACTGCAGTGTAGTGGAATGCCAGCATTGCAACAAGTCATTTGTTGAATTTTCACCCCTTCTAGATATTAAATGAAATTCCATAAGTAGTTTTATTAAAGAGTGGAAACATTAAGAACCACAGGATCTCAGCCACAAGCTTAAACACTACGTACAGTTACAGAGTTAAGTGCTAAGACAAATTTCAAGCAATGGATTTTCTGTGTAGTGATGTATTACACTTCTCTAGCTCTAAGATGATGGGAAAGTCTGGGTTTGGTGTACAGTATGTCAGGAGAACATTACCTGCCTGTCTGTCCAATTGTGCCAACTGGAACATTTGGTGGAGGAGGGATAATGCTATAGGGTATTTTTTTTTAGGGCCTGGACCCCTTAGTTTCATTGAATGGAAATTTTTAATGCATCAGAGAATCAAGACATTTTGGACATTTTGTTTGCTTTCCACATTTTTTTAAAACAATAACAGTCGTTTGAAGGAAGCCCTTCTCTGCTGCAGCATGACTCTGTCCCAGAGCATAAAGTAGGGTCCACTGAGGAAGTAATAGACAAAATATTTTGAAATAGTAGACCCAATCCAACCCCTTTTGGATAAAACTAAAATGACTAAACAGATTATAAGGCTGGCACACTCATCATATATCAGTGACTGATCTCAAAAATGCTCTTCTGGATGAAATAATTGGCAAAACGTCCAATAGATTCACTCCAAAATCTTATATAAATCATTCCCAGAAGAGTGAAAGCTGCTATAGCTGCAATGAGGGGGTGAATTACACATTAATGCATATAGATTTTGAATGATAGATAGATAGATAGATAGATAGATAGATAGATAGATAGATAGATAGATAGACAGACAGACAGACAGACAGACAGACAGACAGACAGACAGACAGACAGACAGATAGATAGATAGATAGATCAAACTGTACTACCCGTGTGCAGCAACAGAGGGAGCTCTTCACACTGCAGACTGTAATCACATGACATAACAAGACTGGAGGTAGAGCGAGGTAGAACGAAGCAGAGTGAGGTAGAGTTTCTATAAGGTAGAGGTCTACAATGATTGCTTACACCAAACTACTTCTATATTTAGTGTGTTTCACATCAATATCAGCATTTTTTCTATATCATACACCCTTAATAAATAGATAGATAGATAGATAGATAGATAGATAGATAGATAGATAGATAGATAGATAGATAGATAGATAGATAGATAGATAGATAGATAGATAGATCTTTTTACTAGATAATGGAAGTACACAGAAACATTGTGACCTTTTGATAATGTTTTGTTCAGGTGTGTTGGTGGATTATGCTGCAGACTGACAGGTAGAACATCTTCATTTCTTCTTTTACTGACAAACTCTCCCTCTGTCCCTCTCTCCCGCTCTCTGAAGGGTTTGGAAAGGATGAAACATTTGTGGGTCAGAGGAATAGAAGAAAGCCTCTGCATGCCCCTATTCACTCAGAGCAGAAACAGGCAGGGCTTTTTCTTCCTTTGTGGGGTTGGCGAGAGGTTAGACAGAGGCAGATCCATCGTGCTGGATTTCTGACAGCGTTCTCCTGATCTCTATCAGTGGGAGTGGCTTTTGTCCTCACCCTGTTGGGGTCCTCCACCTGTCACCACCGCAGGGAGATTGGCCTGCATGCTCCTAAAAGATAGCTGTGTTTTGTTTCTATGCTTGTCAAAATCCATTACCTCACTGTAACCTCTAGGTGGATCTGGCTGACAGGATCTTCATTTTGTTCCATACCGTGTCCAAATATGAGTGCGGAGTGAAGATTTTTTTTTTTTTTTGTAGTTTTCAGTGCTGTTCTACTCCTACAGAAGCTACCGCCTGTACAGATATAGCATGACTCATGCATTACTTTCACCTTTCTTTTGATTGAGACCCTCTCTCTGACCTCTCCTGTGCTGAGCATGGAGGGTATAGCTTCAGGGAAGGAAAAGATGAAAAACATCTTGACTTCATTGGTGGAAGACCTTGTGAGAATGTGCTTGCTGGAATATATTAAGAATATACAGTATTTTGGACAAGGACTAGATCATATGGAGGTGTTTTCATTGATTAGCTGGAGAATTACATCATCATTCAATGAAATTATTCTGGTACTGGTATAGTGGTAAGGTAGGGCTACACAGGTTGTGCTCAAATTTACAATCCCATTTTATGAAAAGACAAAAATCTTAACAAATATTAACCCAAACTTGCACGGCTGTCAACCAATTTGCCTCAATTTTCAGCTTTACGTAGGTTGGTGCTGGGAATCCAAAACTGATACTAAACAATCTTCAGTAAAACATCTCAATTTCAGAGATTTCTGTAAGTCTTTAGCTGACACTCTAGGATTCTTCCTCACCTCATTGATCATTTTGCGCTGTGCTCTTGCAGTCACCTTTACAGGACCACCATGCCTAGGGAGAGTAGCAACAGTGCTAAACTTCCTTCATTTGCAGAGCATCTGTCTTACCGTGGACACATGAACATCAAGACTTTTAGAGATACTTGTGTAACCCTTTCCAGCCTTATGCAAGTCAACAGTTGTTGAACGTAGGTCTTCTGAGAGCACTTTTATGCGAGGAATGAATCACACACATCAAGCAAAGCTTCTTAAGAACAGCAAACTCAAAACTGGTGTGTGTATTTGTTTTTATATGGTATTTTATATGTATGAAATGCATTGTACAAAAGCATTCTAGCATTAGCTAGAATACTTGTTCGTCAAACTACATGAGAGACAAGTTGTTTTGCTATTTTAGTATAAGGAAAATGTGATAACTGCATGTAGCATTGTTCAATCTTTCAATCTGATGATTTTTCTTTAATGGTAGCCTTAATATTAAAAAGAATCAAACTTACATCAAACCCACATCAGACACTACTGTGAGCTGTGGTGAAATAACAGCGATTTAAAAACTGCTGTTTGCTGTCCATTGGTACTGTTACTGTCCGTATTTCTGGCACTGTTCCTTTTTTTTTCCTTTCAATGAACTACTTGACATTTATTGCAGATTCTCACTTTTAAAAGAAAGCAAAAACATTATGAAATAAATAAATAACTAAATATTGAGCCAGTGAAAAAAAAGAGTATTTTGCCTTGCAGCGGCGACCGCAGTTGCCAAGACAACACCAGTAAAATAACTGCAATGCCCACGATGCATGCACACAAAACATTTAGCATTAAGGCTTCAGATATTTAATACAGTGTGTTTGTTCGTTTATTTTATTTTTAGTCTGAAAGTAATATGAATAAAGTAATTTAAGCACAAGGCCAACAAGTTCAACAAAGAGAAACGTGCACTCCAAGCAAGGCCTCGGAGATTAAAAAAAAAAACAGCTAATATGTGGGTGCTGGTGTGTTAGTTAGTGTGTGTTGTGCTGGTATGAGTGGATCAGACACAGCTGTGCTGCTGGAGTTTTTAAACACTGTGGCTACAGACACTTCTACCTATAGATGTCAAGTCAGAGACAGGAGCACTGTGATCTGTTGCTTCACGGTTTCTGTTGGTCATCTTCTAGTCCTTCATCAGTGCTCTGCTGCTCTGTGGTGGTCTCTCTTGTAGGGTCCTAACCATTGAAGAACAGGGTAAAAGGAGGATAGTAAAGAATGCAGAGAAACGGAAACAGATACAGGACTACAGGCTGTAATAATAGAACTACAAAACTGCTCATATATGGAATTTACAGAATTTAGCTGACATTTTTATACAGAGGGAATTTTAAGGTTGTTCCTATTACAGAGGTGGACCAATGTAGTGTTAGGAGTCTTGCCCAAGGTGTAGCGCAGCATACTCACCCAGGCCTGGAATTGAACCTCAGTCTCCCACATGAAAGCTCACTGGCAGGCGGTGGTGTTATCCACTGTAACACACCAACCACTATGATAATAACATAAATGGACAGGTAAAAAAAGAAGATAGTTATGACTGATCGATGCATTTAGTTATTAAAAGCTCTTATTTGTTTGTCATATGTATTGTCCGCGTTTGTTCTAAACCCGTAGTTATATGTGGAACTTTAATAAATTGGGGAAGAGGTAGAATCTGACCTTTGCACAGAGCTTGTCTGCACTTTATCTGCACTTAAACTGTAAATAAACTAACTGATAAAGACTAAAATAAATCCCTGAGATAATGAATATATATTTATTTTAAAATAAAACATGTCTTTTTGCCTTTTAAGAGACTGCACTGTATGTGTGCAAACCTGCTACAGTAGTAAGTGTACAGGCCCGTTAGGAGACAATATTATTTTTTATGATACGTTTTTGAATTAAGTCGCACAAATTAAATTGCATGACTAGCTTGATATCAGCTCCCTTGCTTAATCTAAAAATAGATCAAAAGCTTGTGCCCTGAGTGCAATTATTTCCCCTGCTGCAAAGAGCCTTCCTGTTTCAGCTGTTTGTACTTTCCTGGAGGACCTTTTTACTTTTTTTACTCTCTCTCTCTCTCTCTCTCTCTCTCTCTCCTGTTTATTCTGCTCTAAGAGCCTCCATATTTCTGCCAGTGCTCCAGCTTTTATGTGGACCAAGCTATTCCCAATCCATGAAGCCAAGGGCTAGGCAGTTATACTTTACAAAGGCTGTCCAGTAAACTCATGAATTTTGCACTAGTAGCCCATGGTGCAAGCTGGAGCTGAAGTCTGAAGGGCAAAGCCTAACCCAGGGCCTTGTTCTCTGGGTCAGCTAAAAGGCCTGCAACCCCTGTTTCCCCATCGCGGGAGGCAGGAGTTTCACACTGGCTTTGGGAACTGAACATCATACCCTGCAATGAGGGCTGACTGCACCAACAGCCATTTCGCCCAGCTGGGGCTTGCCATCGCTGCCATTTTTTTCTGGATCATCAAGGTAATTGGCATCTGTGGCCCCGCTGACATCTGCCCGTGCGCTGTCAAATCACTGTCTCTACACCCTTTAACTCTCACTGGATACATCAGGACAGCAGCATGCGGCTGGATTGGATTGACTGGATTTCTTTTTTTTTTTCCTCTTTGTCATTCCTTTACACACAATTGACATTTACATCACAGATGTCTTTGACTTACATTTCATTTAAAGCACTGCGTAGCCTTCGTGTCCCTACAGAATATGAATCGTCTGAGGTTTTGTCATTCGCTTCTTTTGGGAGGGAATAATAATAATCGTTTCATTTCTTATCTTGTTAATGTCACTGTTTGACAAGTTACAGAAGAAAGAATTCACCTATAGGCTGAAATAATGTGCTGAAGTAATCTTCAATATGCAGAAGTTCATTTCCAGTCGGAATGTATTTAAATTGTATTGTAAAAAAAAAGACTCAATATTTAAACTTCAACTAATATTATCTAATGTTATCGGAATGTGTTTTAGTTAAACTGAACCTGTGGATCTCAAACTTTGTAGATCAATTACCTTCATAATCTAACTAAAGCATCCAAGCATTCAAGTACCACCCACTAAAGAAACTATGTGGGTCTTGCTGGCTTTTGCAATCTGCATATTACTGTCTATTGTTTTTGATTAATGCAGTATGTTAAATAGAAGAAAATATCAGGAGTGTGATGCAAAATGTTAAACTACAAACATAGTCAAACAAGGACCACCTTATAATATTAATGCAACAACTTTGGTGAGTTGTGTTCTACAGGGTTCTATTGTAGGTCCATTAGAACTGATTATGATTTATTAATTATTATTATGGTTATGAAAGTGGAGAACTGAAGAAAGGCCTTAATCATAGGTTCTAAATGGGTTAAATATTAAAAACAGAGAGGCAATTTCCCAGAAAGGGATTAGGCCTAGTCTTGAAGTACATAGAATTTGAATCAAGTTTTTATGTCGAAAGGAAAATATAGAGCAGGGGTCTGCAATTAAGGTCTGCCGCAGGCCAGATATTTTCCAGGCTGTTATGTGGCGGCCACAAAAAAAAAAAAAAATCTGTTGTGAACAATGAAGTGTAATGGGATGAAGGGCTACAGACTAGTAGCTCTCCAGCCCAGAGGGTTGTTGAACTCAATTGCAGAACAGCTGATCTCAAAGCAGGTAAACCCAAGAAGAAATGAAAAAATAAATAAATAAACACACCGCTTCTCATGCAGGATCAAACCCGTGTCATCAGGGTTCATCAATGTCTAATACACTACCGCTGCCCCGGCTAGTGAATTGGGACACAGCCAGGAAAAACTCCTAATAAAGGGGAAACCCATTAAGTATGTCTATTAAATGCAACTTAACTCTTATTTGAATGTACAGAAACTAACCATACACTTTAACCTAACCCTAAGCCTAAAATCAAACATGAATCAACCCTAAAACCAAGCCCTAACCTTAACCTTAACCTAAATCGAACATTAAATCTACCTTTAAAATGTTAAATTCGAGTTAGACATGCAGTTAAGTGTTAGTGGACTGTTAGTTGGATATCTATGAGTCATCTATAATGAATCATCCAAATAAAGTTATACCAAATAAAATCTATGACTAGGCTTAATTCCTCTGTGGGAAACTGTGTTAAAGAAATCTTAAGTTATGATGATTACAGACGAATGCTTTATATTGATTTTAATCTTAATATTTTTTGTGCATGCAGTGTATTGTTTTTGGGATCCATCATGTATCTGTATCACAGTTTGAGAACCATTAACTAAACAATTTGAAGGCAGTCAGTTTACTGTATGTACTTACAGTACAAACAACACGTGACCCTTTTACAGTGCAACAGGGCATTTATTCTGTAAGTAGAGCACGTAACAATAGCAAGGGCATTTCATGGTCATGGGAAAAATAGTGTTGTGTATTTTGCAGTGTATCATTTTGATCACTTGAGAAAAAGCCTGCCGTATAAACCTGATAAGCTGTCTGTCCTCAGAGATAAAGAAATATCCAGCAGAAGAGAGCTCTCCACCTTAATGACAAAGAGTGCTTTATCTATTTTCAGAACGACAAGCATCAAGTAGTTCATGTCAAAATGTTTAAAATGAGGCAACGTGAACGCAGCCCCGCTTCCCAGACTATAAATAGCCATAATCAGTATACACGCCTCTGGGTTCTACTCTGCAACCAAACGCTTGCATTTGTATGCTGTCAAAATAAGGCCAAATTCGACAGAATCCATTACAGAGAATTCCAGCTTTCTAAACAAGTCCTCCACCATTTGTCAGAATGCGATGCTTCCAAAATACAGTGCCCTCCATAATTATTGGCACCCCTGGTTAAGATGTGTTCTTTAGCTTCTCATAAATTGAGTTTTGTTCAAAATATTATAGGACCACGATGGGAAAAAAAGTAAAGTCCAACCTTGAACTCAAGTAAATTTTAAGGGGGAAATAAAATCCCTGACTAAGAAATAATTATTCTTCATAAAATCACCTGTTCCACAATTATTGGCACCCCTAACAATTCTTAGGAAATAAATTTAATAAAAGTATTTCTGTCACTTCTACAGTAGTTTACGAAGTTGATCAGAGTATGTAGGAACATTTAATTAGTAATTCACAACTTCCTGTTTCCCTGGGGTATAAATATGATGTGACACAGAGGCCATTTATCTTCAACATGGGAAAGACAAAGGAACATACCATTCAAGTGAGGCAGATGTGTGTTGACCTTCACAAGTCAGGCAATGGCTACAAGAAAATCGCTACTCGCCTACACCTGTCCATATCTACTGTCAGAGGAATTATTAAGAAGTTTAAAACAACTGGAACAAGCCTGGACGAGGACGCAAGTTTATTTTGCCACCACGCACAGTGAGGAGGATGATAAGAGAAATAAAAAGTTCTCCAAAGCTCACTGTTACAGAATTGCAACAAATGGTAGCTTCTTGGGGTCACAAAGTCTCCAAAACAACCATCAGGCGCTATCTACATGCCAACAAGCTGTTTGGGAGGCATGCACGGAAGAAACCATTTCTCACTCACAATCATAAACGCAAACGTTTGGAGTTTGCTAATCGGTACTGGGACTTCAACTGGGACCGTGTGCTTTGGTCAGATGAAACAAAGATAGAGCTTTTTGGCAACAAATGCTCTAAGTGGGTCTGGCGTAACACAAGAGCTGAGTATGCAGAAAAGCACCTCATGCCCACTGTGAAATATGGGGGGGGATCAGTGATGCTGTGGGCCTGTTTCTCTTCTAAAGGCCCTGGGAACCTTGTTAGGGTGCATGGCATCATGAGTGCTCTAAAATACCAGGACATTTTAAAACAAAATCTGGTGGCTTCTGCCCGAAAGCTGAAGATGGGTCGTCACTGGGTCTTTCAGCAAGATAATGACCCTAAACATGTTGCCAAATCTACACAGAAATGGTTCACCGCACACAGAATCAAGCTCCTCCCATGGCCATCTCAGTCCCCAGACCTCAACCCCATTGAAAACCTGTGGGGTGAGCTGAAGAGGAGAGGGCAGAGGAGAGGACCCAGGTCGTTGGATGATTTAGAGAGAATGTGCAAAGAGGAATGGTCAAAGATCCCTCTTTCTGTATTCTCCCATCTTGTGAAACATTACAGGAGAAGATTAGGTGCTGTTTTGTTGGCAAAAGGGGGTTGTACAAAGTATTAACATCAGGGGTGCTAATAATTGTGGCACACATGATTTGATGTTAAATAATTATTTCTTAATGTGGGATTTTTTTCCTACTGAATAAATTCACTTGAGTTAAAGGTTGTATTTTACTCTTTTTTTCCATCGTGGTCCTATATTATTTTGAACAAAACTCAATTTATGAGAAGCTAAAGAACACATCTTAACCAGGGGTGCCAATAATTATGGAGGGCACTGTATATTCAGAAATGGTATAAACATGCTATTTTTGCTCTTCATTAAATCATTTTTAGTTACTTGTCTATCTGTGTCATAGGACCTTTTTGGGTACAAATAGTTGTACATGTGCAGGTGGGGTAGTATGATTATCACCAGAGTTACTCTTTGATTATGTGCCATATCTGTTATTTGTACTGACTATATACATGAGCTAAATGAATCCTTGGAGATCAAATGCGTTCGGTAGCTTTATGCAACTCATTCTGTTGCATAGTCTGTAGCCTTTACATATGTTATAAACAGATATAGTAACAAAGTAGAATTACTTCACTACTGTAATTAGCTACTACAGTTCTGTAGTAAGTATTATTTTGTCTCCTTCTTCCACTTTTACTTCACTGCATATTTTACATGAGTTTAATACTTTTACTTCAGTATATTTTTTTATGTGCTGCATTGTTACTCATTACAATTATAAAAAATGTTAGGAATCATTCCAAACCCACATTATCACTAAAGCCAGAGCAGTAGATGTTTTAAACTGTTAATGGGTTTGATGAAGCGCCTGATCATTGAGTGAATCAATTGATCAAGCTGATCTCATACAAAGATCACGCTGCTCCCGTTCTGAAACTTCTTCTGCTTGGCCTAATTACTGTAATCAACATATAATATGAAAATGGTTAGTTTCATATTTTAACCCCCCCCTGCAAAACAGTGGCGATTGCTCTAAGACTGCAAGGGAAGCTCAGCTTCCCCTAAAATGTAAAAAAATAAGTGATTAAATATATACTGTTGTGTGTACATGTCACTGATTAAATATGCGCTACAACGCGCTGAACTTAGTTCAGAGTCAGCTTCTTATCACTGGTAACGCCGCGGCTTTCCTCTCACTCATTCACGCAGCTTCACAGCGCTGCTTTAAACAGTGCACAGACTGCAATAGCGGAGCAAAGCGCGACGAGACGAGTCATTGGATAAATGCTGGGCTTTGTCCCGCCCATTGGACGCTCAGCGTCTCTGGGGGTCTATGGAGCAGTGGGCTGGCCTTTCCTCGACGCTCAGCTTCTGCATGATGATTGGATGATCTGTCTGAGGCGGAGTCCCTTTTTGATTGACAGCGAAATGAGCGAATCAGCGATCTTTGGGTGTAAACATGCGCGCTGGGAGTATTTTCATTCTATTCTGAGTTGAACCGGAGACTTTCCTAATCCTTATAGCGGCATTTTCTTTATTAAAAACTTCTATCACTCTTTTTGACTTTTTGACTATCACACTTTTCTTTCGCAGTTTCTGTCCAGCGGGTGCTGCTGAGCCCCTCCACCGTCACAAAGCACTCACAGACGTGCACACTTCACACTAGCCTCGCGCCAGTGCAAGCTGCACATAATGTCAGACAGTTGTAATGTTGTGGACGGATTTTGGAGAAGCCATTTGATAGTCTTTCTTACAAAGAAAAACTTAAGAGTTAAACAGCAGGGCAGATTAATTTGGTGTAAAAGGTGGGGAAAGTAACAGGTATTTTCAGCTGTTCTGGTATGATAAAGTGAGCTGGCTGACTGGAAGTGCTGTAACTAATAATAATGTACTGATGGCCATTCCTCTTGATGAAACTATCTCAGGACATAAATGAACAGGGGCCAGTAGTAAGTATTGTGTTATCATTAAAAATAATTTAAAATATTAAAGGGATTATTCAAGGAAATTAAAACTGTTCAAAAAGGAAATACATTTACATGCATTTTTTCCTTTACCAACTTTAAAGATTTTGCGAAATGTTTTTTTTTTATGATCATTTTATGTTTATTCATGTCATAGCGTATTTTTAAGTAATTGTTCAATGTAAAGAATGGGTACCTTTTTGTTGTGTAGTGAAAACTTGAAAAGAATGCCTTTTGTTTACAAAAAAAAAAAAACATCTCAGGGAGAGTAGAATTTACGTATAAATAAAACTACATATGTTAAGATGTAGGCCGAAATTGAGCTTCCCCTCCTTGAAAGACCAGCATCCGCCACTGCTGCAAAAACTAAAACTAAAACAACATTGCAATATCATGTTTTAATGTTCTATAAAAATATTGTGTTTTATATGTTGGTCTTTCAAAAGTAATAAAGTAGTGAAACATTCAAAAAGTTTGAACTTTGAATTTTTTTTTATGAAAAATTTGTACAATTTTACAATCCTAGAAAAGTCTCTGCTTATAAGAAACATTAAAAAGGTAGATACCAAAAAAGGAAAATGAAGTGCTAATTGATTTTTTTTTTCTTCTGTACGCTCCTGTCTATTTCTATTTAAATTCAGCTTACCACAGAACAGGTTTGGAGGGCGTCCATGATGTGTGCTGTTTTGGCTTGCTGGAATAAAAAAGAAAAACTTCTTTAAACTGTGCATAATGCATCTCTTGATGTAGGCGTGCAGCATTATTGTCTTTGTTTATTGCTCAGACCTGCTGTGAGCTAACATGCAAGAAGGCCCACATGTGCCTGCATCGCTGTCAGCCACAATAGGATCCACCTTTGCATTATTTACCCTGTTGGCAAGCATGCCATGATGCTTTGATTCTTTAGAGGCTTCATTGCTTTCTTTTTTCCCTCAGCCAAACAAGCCTCTGCCAGCACACCATCTTTTATGCGGATAAAAGTTTGAAATTTATTCATGTCATAATCACATTTTTTTTGTTTGTGTTTTTTTTATTTATTTATCTTTTTTTTTTCATCTAATTCCCTCTCCTCTACTACATCCAATTTTGCCAGACTCATTGTTTGAGGAGCAGAGGGATTTCTTCAGAAAGACAATATTTATTTGCTTCTGTTGGATTTGATTGCACATTTGGAGAACATGGTTTGTTTTTTTACGTGTAAAATTAAAGCGAATGAAGATACACCATTGGTACTTTATGTTCTTACCTTGTTTTCTTTGAAATTTAGACAGATATAGTGAGTGTATCCAGCTATTGCATATTTTGCATCTTGTGTTAAAGTATCATATTAACTTTTGTATTTGACAATATAATAGTGTAGAGGGATCTTTTGACTATTCAACCCTGCATTATACTGTACAATAATTAAAGTAATAGTAGCAGTAATAGCAGTAGTAGCTGCATCTGAAGTAGTAATAGTAAAATTAGCAGGTGGAGTATTAATAATAGCAGTATTAAAATAAGCAGGTGGAGTGTTTGTAGTATTAGTAGTAGTTGGAGTTGTAGTATAAGAAGATGAATAAGTAACAGACAGAGTAAGAGTAATAGTAGCAGCAGTGGTAGTAGTGGTAGAAGTAGCAGTAGTTGTAGTAACAGTAAGAGAAAGAGTAGTAGGAGTAAAAGTAGTAGCAGCAGCAGTAGTAGAAGTAGGAGTAGTAGAAGCAGCAGCCTGGGTGGTACTATTAGTAAGAGTAGTAGTAAGAGTAGTAATTGTAGTAGTAGTAGAAGCAGCGGTAGTTGTAGTAACAGTAAGAAAAGGAGTAGTAGGAGTAAAAGTAGTAGCAGCAGCAGTAGTAGAAGTAGGAGTAGTAGAAGCAGCAGCCGTGGTAGTACTATTAGTAAGAGTAGTAGTAGTAGTAAGAGTAGTAATTGTAGTAGTAGTAGAAGCAGCGGTAGTTGTAGTAACAGTAAGAAAAGGAGTAGTAGGAGTAAAAGTAGTAGCAGCAGCAGTAGTAGAAGTAGGAGTAGTAGAAGCAGCAGCTGTAGTAGTACTATTAGTAAGAGTAGTTGTAGTAGTAGTTGTAGTAGTAGCAGAAGCAGCGGTAGTTGTAGTAACAGTAATAGAAAGAGTAGTAGGAGTAGTAGCAGTAATAGCAGTAGTAGTACTAGTATTAGCAGCTACTGCAGCAGAAAAGTAGGAATAGTAGTATTAGTAGTTGTAGTAGCAGAAGAAGCAGCAGTAGTAGGAGTAGTTATAGTAGTACTATGAGTTTTAAGAGTAGTAGGATTAGTAGTAGTAGTAGCAGCAGTAGTAGTAAGAGTAGTAGTTGTAGTAGTAGTAGAAGCAGCGGTAGTTGTAGTAACAGTAATAGAAAGAGTAGTAGGAGTAGTAGCAGTAATAGCAGTAGTAGTACTAGTATTAGCAGCTACTGCAGCAGAAAAGTAGGAATAGTAGTATTAGTAGTTGTAGTAGCAGAAGAAGCAGCAGTAGTAGGAGTAGTTATAGTAGTACTAGGAGTTTTAAGAGTAGTAGGATTAGTAGTAGTAGTAGCAGCAGTAGTAGTAGTAGTAGTAGTAAGAGTAGTAGTTGTAGTAGTAGTAAAGCAGCGGTAGTTGTAGTAACAGTAATAGAAAGAGTAGTAGGAGTAAAAGTATTAGCAGCAGCAATAGTAGAAGTAATAGAAGCAGCAGCCTGGGTGGTACTATTAGTAAGAGTAGTAGTAGTAAGAGTAGTAGTTGTAGTAGTAGTAGAAGCAGCGGTAGTTGTAGTAACAGTAATAGAAGAGTAGTAGGAGTAAAAGTAGTAGTAGCAGCAGCAGCAGTAGTAGATGTAGGAGTAGTAGCAGTAGTAGTAGTAGTATTAGCAGCTACTGCAGCAGAAAAGTAGGAATAGTAGTATTAGTAGTTGTAGTAGCAGAAGAAGCAGCAGTAGTAGGAGTAGTTATAGTAGTACTAGGAGTTTTAAGAGTAGTAGGATTAGTAGTAGTAGCAGCAGTAGTAGGAGTAGTAGTAAGAGTAGTAGTTGTAGTAGTAGTAAAGCAGCGGTAGTTGTAGTAACAGTAATAGAAAGAGTAGTAGGAGTAAAAGTACTAGCAGCAGCAATAGTAGGAGTAATAGAAGCAGCAGCCTGGGTGGTTCTATTAGTAAGAGTAGTAGTAGTAAGAGTAGTAGTTGTAGTAGTAGTAGAAGCAGCGGTAGTTGTAGTAACTGTTAGAAAGAGTAGTAGGAGTAGTAGCAGTAGTAGTAGTAGATGTAGGAGTAGTAGCAGTAGTAGTAGTAGTATTAGCAGCTACTGCAGCAGAAAAGTAGGAATAGTAGTATTAGTATTTGTAGTAGCAGAAGAAGCAGCAGTAGTAGGAGTAGTTATAGTAGTACTAGGAGTTTTAAGAGTAGTAGAAGTAGTAGTAGTAGTAGTAGTAGTAGCAGCAGTAGTAGTAGTAGTAGTAGTAGTAGTAAGAGTAGTAGTTGTAGTAGTAGTAAAGCAGCGGTAGTTGTAGAAACAGTAATAGAATGAGTAGTAGGAGTAAAAGTAGTAGTAGCAGCAGCAGCAGTAGTAGATGTAGGAGTAGTAGCAGTAGTAGCAGTAGTAGTACTACTATTAGCAGCTACTGCAGCAGAAAAGTAGGAATAGTAGTATTAGTGTTTGTAGTAGCAGAAGAAGCAGCAGTAGTAGGAGTAGTTATAGTAGTACTAGGAGTTTTAAGAGTAGTAGTAGTAGTAGTAGTAGCAGCAGCAGTAGTAGTAGTAGTAGTAGTAAGAGTAGTAGGGGTAGTAGAAATGGTGTAAGTAAGAGTAGTGGGATGAAGTAGCAGCAGCAGCAGTAGGAGGAGTAGGAGTAGTAATAGTAGTAGTAGTAATAACAGTAACATCAGTAACAGTAGTAGTAGGAGTAGATGTAGTAGCTTTAGTAGCAGTAGTTGTAGCATTAGTAGTACTAGGAGTAGTAGAGATAGTAGGAGAAGTGGAAGTAGTAACAGTAGAAGCAGTTATGTTAATCATTGGCATATCTATTACATCTAGTGTATCAGATTTAGCTGCACAGTCTAAAACTCAATTATGTCTAATTATGTTTTCTACAAGGCCTCATTTGAAATAATTATCAACAATGCAGCATAATGTGATTTTCTCATGTGTGTGTGTGTGTGTGTGTGTGTGTGTGTGTGTGTGTGTGTGTGTGTGTGTGTGTGTGTGTGTGTGTGTGTGATCTCTGGTGTGTGTGATCTCTGTCAGCCACGCCACTGTCTCTTGCACACATCTTCTAACCCTCAGGCTCTCCTAGATTTTAAGGGGAACCCATTTTGCAATTACAGAATTAATAGTCACAGTAATCATGCAATTACTCTGTGGTTACATTAACAGAGTGGTCCTCCTCTGGCTAAACGTGTGAGCTGTTCCTAATGCCGACTCTGGAGAACCAGAGAACCAGTGTATTTCTATTTAACTGAGCTTCCTCACCAGAGGCCCTGGATGAAGAGTGCAACACGGTGCAACACAAACCTACACATAATCCGCCAGAGGATGTAATACAAGTTATTTGTACTTTTGGATACACAAAATGACTACACACACACACACACACTTGATATATAGCCAAGGGTCTGTACACACAGGGAACAGAGGATATGGACTGATATTGTTTCTTATTTTACAGCAGTTTGCCTATACACACAAACCTCCAGACAGCACTGTTCATTTTAACTCATGCATTTTTTATAATACCACTAGTGGATATTCAGTGCATGTTTGTATTTCAAAGCTCCCAGGTTTCAAGCCTATATAACAGGGGTGTCCAAACTTTTTTTGTTGGGGGCCAGAAGGAGAAATATATTTGAAGTCACGGGCCACAGACTCTATAATAAAACAAATAATAAAATATACCACTTTAAATAATACTTTTTTCCTGATTGAATATTAAACTCCTTGATTACGGCAACTTTTAGACTCTTTGGCCCGTTTTTCTGCGCTATAAATGCGCACCCTCTCTGCTTTTAGACTCTTTGGCCCGTTTTTCTGCACTAGAAATGCGCACCCTCTCTGCTTTTAGACTCTTTGGCCCGTTTTTCTGCACTAGAAATGCGCACCCTCTCTGCTTTTAGACTCTTTGGCCAGTTTTTCTGCGCTAGAAATGTGCACGCTCTCTGCTTTTAGACTCTTTGGCCCATTTTCCTGCGCTAGAAATGCGCACCCTCTCTGCTTTTAGACTCTTTGGCCCGTTTTTCTTTGCTAGAAATGTGTACCCTCTCTGCTTTTAGACTCTTTGGCACGTTTTTCTGCGCTAGAAATGCGCACCCTCTCCGCTTTTAGACTCTTTGGCCAGTTTTTCTGAGCTATATATGCACACTCTCTCTGCTTTTAGACTCTTTTGCCCCGTTTTTCTGTGCTAGAAATGCGCACCCTCTCCGCTTTTAGACTCTTTGGCCCGTTTCTGACACCTAGCGTTCAAACTTTGAATCTCACATTATATAAACCTGCTTAACAGCGGGCCAACTTTCATTCTATTTCTGAAATACCTCGCGGGCCGCTCCAAAAAAGGAAACGGGCCGCAGTTTGGACACCCCTGCTATATAACAAATAATAACATGCTCTTTATCTCTCTCTGAATGTTTTATATTTTTTACATACAGTCCCTAACCTCCCTAATCTCCAGCAGTGTTAATGTTAACAGCTGATTTTGTTTTAGTCTTACTTTTTTGACTTATAATGTATATTAATATGAAATGTATATTAGTTTTAGTGACATTTTAATGCAGCAATTCTGACTATTTTTATCAAATGGAAAGATCAGGAACTCAAAAAACACAAAATGTAACTTTAGTTTGTCTTCTGTTACACCACAGAAAATGCATTTAAGGATGTTACTAAAGAGCAGGAGGAAGAGAAACAAAAAAAAACATTTAGTCATAAAAAGGAATGGCCTGCTTGAAATTTTGAAAATGTGTTTGTCACAAGACCAACAATGATTTCTCAGTTTGTCAGTCATTCACATTTTAATCATCATTTCATTTCTTTTCATTGACAAAGTGTCATACTTTTCCTCATTGTTATCGTTTTTTTAAGCGTAATTTGTGTTTTTTTTTTTTTTTTACTTATTATTATTATTTTTTTTAATGGATGTCAAATAACAGTGCCATACAGAAATAACATGATTAATAACAAGATTTAAAAAATAATATTGTTTCATTTAAAAAATCAATATATTCAATATATTCAATATTATAAATTAAATCATAATTAAAATATATTAAAAATAAAATTAAAAGGGATAAAAATGTAATTTGCTAAGTGCGGACCATGCCTAAAGAAGTAGAGAAAGAAGGAAAAAAAAGGGGAGGGAACTGGGCTGGAGTTCTGAACTGCGTGCTTGAGGAAGCGTGCAGTTATATCCCCCCCCCTTTTTATTTAATAAGAAGTGGAAGAGTAGAAAAAAGGGGGTTGTTGGGGAGGAGGTGGGTTGCGAACTTTCGTCACGAGATATAGTTAGTTAGGGGAGGTATTTATAGGACGGTTGATTGATACGGGGTGGAGTTAGAACGTTCGGGCGTGGTCCTTCTCCCAAACTTTTGTTATTACATAACATCATTTAAGCTGTGATTTTTTTTTAAATATGTAGTCAGATAAATATTATGGTTAGTCAAAATAATTCAAACAAATCTAAAGTCAATTTCTTTAGGGCCAAAAGTTACAGTATTTTGATAATGATCCTGACCTTACAGTGCAATCAATAGTGTAGTAAATGCAATGTGGATTCTCAATTGAATTCTGTCTGTCTCACACACATACAAACACACACACACACACATCCAGGGGAGTTAGCGAAACACATAGCAGCAGGATTCCAAACATCACCTGGCTCGACCAAACACTGCCGCGCTCTATTCCCAGTCCGGTCACATCCGTGCCTCTGAGCGTCTCTCAGAGTTGTAATCAGAACTCTCCAGACATGTTGGCTTGATTGAAGGACTGCTAGGTGGCAAGCCCACAGTTATTTATGACCCCCCAGTCTGCAAAAATAAATCAAGCGCCACCGGCTGACAAGCTTGCCTGTATCTGCCTGCCAGGGGGACAGGGGAAAAACAGGAGAGCCGAGCCCACTGTGGAGCTTCTGCTTTATGTGGATGAGATGGAGAGTGTTGTGGGAAAACACTAAGCGCACACCAAATGGCGCTAGATATAAATGGCATTACTGAGGTCACCCACAATGCACTTCCATTAGGAATGTTGTGCTTTCGTTTGGAGCTCCGTTGGAGTCATGTTGCTAGGGTATGCTAAAGTGTATAGCAGTGAAACCTCTTAAGTAGATGTGTGTACAAGTGAATCATGTACAATATGAACAAAAACATGGATTTGTTTTTGTATTAAAATGTCTGTACACACATATGACATCAATAATTTTGCAGGCCTCAATACAGCCTATTGTCTCATTGTGTTTACTTGTCTGCTTTATGTGTTTTTTTAATGTGTGCTAATGATACTTGAAGCTAACGTCTGATAGGCAGAATGAATTGATCATGCATTTATGAAAAGACATACAGGATATAGATTAAATGTGGATGGATTGAATCTGCCAGATTTGCTTGTCTGTTCATATGGACAATTTTACACAATACCACCCACTGCACTATCCAGTCCAATAATTTACTCAATGACCAGTGTTCGACCTCACTCACAAGATAACACCTCACAACTTATAGAGGTGTGGGCATGCCATCCCCTGAGAGAACATTTCATGACCAATTTACAGCGCAGTAAAAAAAAGTACTGTTCTCGACAGATTTGCTTTTTTATCTTATTTTCTTTTTTTTTCAGATTAATAAATACATTTCATATCAGACAAAGATAACCTGAACAATTATAAAATATATTTTTTTACTTATAATTTAATCTAATAGGGAAAAAAATCTATCCAAACCTGGTCATGTGTGAAAAATGACTTGCCCCCTAAGTTTAATGACATGATTGTGCCACCCTTGGCAACAACAACTGTAATTAAGTGTTTGTGAAATGAAAACTGTCAATGAGTCTTTCACATATCTGTGGCCGACTCTTTTATGCAGAGTGGTTTTAATTTTAGCCACATTGTAGGCTACTCCAAAACGTTACACATTAGTTACTTACACGTTGTTCTGGGCTCTTCTGTGACCTCCTGGATGAGTTGTTCATGCCCTTTTGGAGTCAACCAAAAGAAATCTGTAAAGCAAAAAAAAAATATTTTTCACGGCACTGTACATACTGCTATCCCTTGACTTTTGGTGACTTGTCAGTGTATTCATCTATGGCTAAAAACGTCTTTCTCAAGAAATAAACAAACATACTGTAATTAATGAGATGTTAACTTGTTCACACTGTCAACAATGTGCAGAATCTCAAATATTTATTTATTCATTTTTATGTGAGACTTATTTATAACTGAATATCTACATTGTATTGCATACTAATATATGGATATAATATATTTTGCACAATCAGACATACCTAGTCAAGATTGAGATTAAAATAGTTGTGAACTCAAACTAACAGAATGTTTCTTCTTGTTTTCTTTTTCCAGCTTGCTCAACACAACGCACCCCAAAGAGTGGACAGCAAGCCTACGAATTATGAATGTTGAACAAGATGACCTTCTCCCAGCAGCAGCAGACGATGAGAGGTCCTAGGTGGAACCGGGCCTTGTCTGACCCGTTGTTCGTGCTGTTGCTGGCCTTGCAGCTTCTGGTGGTTGCTGGCTTGGTGAGAGCTCAGACCTGCCCGTCCGTCTGCTCGTGCAGTAACCAGTTCAGCAAGGTCATCTGCACGCGTCGCGGCCTGCGAGATGTGCCAGACGGCATCTCCACCAACACCCGGTACCTGAACCTGCAGGAAAACCTAATCCAGGTGATCAAGGTGGACAGCTTCAAGCACTTACGGCACCTGGAGATCCTGCAGCTCAGCAAGAACCATATCCGTAGCATCGAGATTGGAGCCTTTAACGGGCTGGCCAGTCTAAACACGCTGGAACTATTCGATAACAGGTTAACCACTATCCCAAATGGAGCATTTGAGTATCTGTCGAAGTTGAAGGAACTATGGCTAAGGAACAATCCCATTGAGAGCATACCGTCCTATGCCTTCAACCGAGTGCCCTCGCTACGAAGGCTGGACTTGGGTGAACTGAAAAGGCTCTCGTATATTTCGGAAGGTGCTTTCGAAGGACTGAGCAACCTGCGTTACCTGAACCTCGGTATGTGCAACCTGAAAGAGATCCCTAACCTAATTCCACTGGTACGACTGGATGAACTGGAGATGTCGGGGAATCAGCTCTCGGTTATCCGGCCGGGGTCTTTCAAAGGGCTTGTCCACTTGCAGAAACTGTGGATGATGCACGCTCAGATCCAGACCATTGAAAGGAACGCCTTTGACGATCTTCAGTCGCTGGTGGAGTTGAATTTGGCTCACAATAACCTTACCCTGCTCCCTCACGACCTCTTCACACCACTCCACCACTTGGAGAGGGTGCACTTGCACCACAACCCATGGAATTGCAACTGTGACATCCTGTGGCTCAGTTGGTGGCTGAAAGAAATGGTACCGGCCAACACCAGCTGCTGTGCTCGCTGCAGTACTCCTACCAGCCACAAGGGGCGCTACATTGGCGAGCTGGATCAAAACTATTTCCACTGTTACGCGCCTGTTATTGTGGAGCCTCCTGCTGATCTGAATGTGACAGAAGGCATGGCAGCAGAACTGAAATGCCGGGCGAGCTCACTGACCTCGGTCAGTTGGATTACACCCAATGGGTCAATCATGACTCACGGAGCGTACAAGGTGCGCATTTCAGTGCTCAATGACGGGACATTGAACTTTACAAATGTCACAATGCAGGACACAGGGACGTACACGTGTATGGTTAGCAACTCAGCAGGGAACACCACAGCCTCTGCTACGCTAAACGTGTCCTCAACAGAGAACAGCAGCTTCAGCTACTTCACCACGGTGACGGTGGAGACGATAGAGCCAGCGCACGACGAAGGGCACACCACGGTGCAGCAGAAGGTGGGTCCTACTCCTTCCTCTGGCGTGTGGGAGACGCCTTCTACTCCTTCATCCACCACAACCACAACGGCCCGGACGCCTATGTCCACCAAGACCACCGACAAATCCTACACCATCCCCGTCACAACGCTGGGCGACGGCTCCCTCAACACTCTGGATGAAGTAATGAAGACCACCAAGATCATCATCGGCTGCTTTGTGGCCATCACACTGATGGCCGCAGTCATGCTGATCATCTTCTACAAAATGCGCAAACAGCATCACCAGCAGAACCACCACGCGCCCACGCGCACCATCGAGATCATCAACGTGGACGAAGACTGCGTCACCGGCGGGCCAACCATGGAGGGTCACCTGACCCTGCCACCCCTCGAGCATGAGCATCTTAACCACTACAACACCTACAAGACAGCATACAATCACGCCTCCACCATCAACTCCATACACAGCTCTGCACATGAACCTTTGCTTATTCGGGCCAGCTCAAAAGACAATGTACAAGAGACCCAAATCTGACCACTTTGTTTTTTTTTTTTTCATAATGGGAATTAAGAGGGAAAAATTACAAAAAACAAACAAACAAACAAACAAAACAAAACTTTAAAACAAACTCTTAAGGAACACTATATGACATTTTAATCTAAAGGAGATGGCTCAAAGAACTGGAAACATGGCAGACCCATGTGCAACAAATAAGCGAATGATGAAGGCTAAGTGACATTGGGATCTAGGGTATGTTATAATGGTTTCAAAGTGTCTTTACCTAACAGAAGTTATTTATTTAAGAAAAAAAACTCTATTGTGGTTAATACAAGAAAAAAAATGTATTCTGCAATTATTTTTTTCAGCAATTATTTCTTCTCCATGGTTTGTTCATATCCAGTATATATATATATATATATATATATATATATATATATATATATATATATATATATATATAAAGGTTGGTAAGGCTGGTTGGTTTGCTAATATGCTTTGAAACTCTATGTAAGTCAGACTCAGTATCGTTCAATCTTTCATTCGTTCCATATTCCATATATGATGATCCCGTCCAATGATCCAGCAATCAGCCATTAGCACTTAAGCTCGTGTTTTTAATCTAATGGGTTCACAATTTTCTACAGTCAAACAGTCACCACCCAAGCAGTATTCTTAAAGCTGTGCCCAAACACTTCATATATTTCGTGGGCAGCAGTTAATCATAATGGATTTAATGTATCTTTAGAGCTGGTGATTTGGAGGCCTGAACCCTTTGGTCTGTGATTAATGAGAACTGATAATAACATGATACCTCATTAAGTCTGCCATTCAAATGCATTAGACGCAGATGGGCAATTGACACCGTCCTCTTTGGATTTGGTGCATAGCGTGCCGTGTCCTCATTTAAAAACAGGCAAAATGTCAAGAACTGGAGGCCTGTGGGTACATTTTTACATAGTTTAGATGAAAAGGCACAAATTCATGGATATGCTAACATTAAAAGCTCCCTGTGCATAAAACAGTCTAACTTGATGCTAATAAACACTCATTGTCAAAAGAAATGGTTGCAAAAATAGAAGGAAATATCTTTTTTTAGAAGGAATGTAATGGTTCCTAAACCTATGTTCAAGGTAAGCACTGGAGATGGAGAGTAGTATGTGTATAAACATTGTCCTGTTGAAACAGCGCATTAGACAGAGTATGTGTTTAGAGAAAGTGGGGGTCACTAGTTACAGGACATTATTTACAGCTCTGGAAAAAAGATTAAGAGACCACTTCAGTTTCTGAATCTGTTTCTCTGATTTTGCTATTTATAGGTGTATGTTTGAGTAAAATGAACATTTTTGTTATGTTCTATAAACTACAGACAAACCTTTTCTCAAATTCAATAACAAAAAAGATGCAGAGCGTTCAGATCTCAAATAATGCAAAGAAACAAGTTCATATTCATAACGTTTTAAGAGTTCAGAAATCAATATTTGGTGAAATAACTCTGTTTTTTCATGCATATTGTCATGTTCTCCTCCACCAGTCTTACACACTGCTTTTGGATAATTTTATGCCGCTCCTGGTGCAAAAAGTCAAGCAGTTCAGCTTGGTTTGATGGCTTGTGATCATCCATCTTCTTCTTGATTATATTCCAGAGTTTTTTAATTTGATATAATCAAAGAAACTCATCATTTTTAAGTGGTTTCTTATTTTTTTTCCAGGGCTGTATGTTATTAAAGTGCCTGTAATGAAGGCAAAAGGTGATTTGGAGTTGTACAGATTATTTGGTAGTCTTCACCAAGAAAAAAGCTCTATGAAAGTCTTCATGTTTCCTGTCTCAGCATTTCTGTTGTTTGATTGCTTCTGGATGCAACTGTTTACATTTTTGACAATGAGTGTAATTAATAGTATTTTACTGACTATTTGTTTTAAAGTCAAATTAAGCCCAGCTGTGGACTAAATGCTATAGCTAATGGGATTCTTCATTCCAAAAAAAAGTCATATTCTGCGTACATTTCCTGCTCTCACGGTTCCAAAGATGCCAACTGCATCAAACACTTTCCTGCCACAATTTTCCAAATTGGTTTCCACACACATTCTCAAACCACTTCTAGACCCATGCCAGGCCCCTGTCTGTCACACACCCCTTCCCACTTTAACAAATTCCACAGCAGTGTGTGGTCTGTCGGCCCTGCATTTACCGTATTTAGCCCATAGTACGCCGGTTGTAGGCTCGGCCCGGAGGAGGAAACCGGCCTGGGTCTTGTGAGAGAGTGGAAGGTGGGGGTGGTGAGGGGGTGGGGGAAGCTATGTGGCAGCAGCCTCGAGCAGATGTTGGGGTTGCACCTGTGTCCCATCTATGGCACCATTTCCATTTTAATCAATGTGTCATGGGGTTCACCGTGGATGCAGCTTCACACAGCTCCATCCTGGGAGCCCTTCAAAGCCTGCGACATGAAAAAAGAAGCCGTAAATATGAGGGCAATGCTAGTGCCCTTCAGATCCAAGGCTTCCAAAGATGCCCCAGGTGTCTCTTTATAGATTATGGGAACTGCTTCTTTTTTTCCAGGTTTTCTTTTTTTTTTTTTTTTACTTCTGCAATTTCCTCTTTAACTTGTGTCAGGAACCTTAGCAGGTGGGGCCATTGTTATTAAAACTATGTTTAGATCAAATAAGCGTTCATAATACAATCAAACATGGAAAATATGTGTTAAATGATTGGAAAAGATGTACTAATGATGGTTATACACACAGATTGAAATCAGTAAACTGTTGATAATCATTAATAAGGAAGGCGTGATATAGGAATGATAGTAATGAATGGAATCCAATAGAATTAAATAGACTAACACAGTCACCATCGTAACCAATGACCTTGATGGAGAAGGTATAGCAATAGCAGTATAACATGACATAATATTCACGAGTATCCACTAGCCTGAGACTTTAAATGTATTCAGAATTGAACAGCACCAACAAAAGAGCTGGAAAATATGATAAAACTATTGTATCACAATATTTAACGCAATATTTTGACTTTGATTGCAGACGAAATGCATCAACAGTGGTGGATTTGTTAAAACATGCATAACACAGTGATCCTTATTCAGTTTTTGCAGTACATCATTCAATTAATTAAAGCTAATTACATTATTTGTAATGAAATGTACAGTTAGTACACTGGGTTAGTGTCCTTTTAAGCACTAATGATGTCCACAATATGCCTAAAAAGAACTATATTTTCGATCCCACAAGAAATTTGATTAAATTGAATAAAAATTGAATAAAATGTCGCCATATATCACCATACCTTCAATCAAGAGGTCCTAAATTCTTGCCAAATTAAGACTTATTTGAAGTTCACTCAAGTCCATGGGGCCATTCTGAAAGCCATATACCATTCAAAATCAATATTATATAATAAATATATGATTTATTTGCAGCATACTCATAGTAGAGACCTAATACAGTTGTCTGATGTTTTTTTGGGATTGGAATATTAATGATTATTTCTGAAATACTTCTGAAATTACACTGCATTACATTCAAACCCCCAGCTGGACATCTTGGCTCCAAATTATATTTCACAGCAAAGATCTTCCAGCTTTGATCATGGCTTTGATCAGTCCTCAGAGAAAGACAAGTGTTAGTAACACACATTTCTACTGACACACACACACACATACAGAGAGAGAGAGAGAATCTACTAGAAATGTATGCCTCTGCTCACAGGCTTTAGTGTGTCAAGTCAATATAAATAATCCCAGATAATGTCACAGTTCTGCTTTACTGCCCGCATAGCCATTATTAAAGCCAGGACATGTATTTTTTTTTCTTTTTTTTCTTTTTAAAGGAATAGTAGAAAGAAGCTAGAAAGGCTGTTCTAAATCTTTTTTTCCCCCCTCATATCTAATAATTCCAACCCAGCGAACACCAATTATGATATAGCAAGATCCTGATTGAGTGCATTGAGTTCTGGCACAGTGGTAAACCACGTCATTGTTGTGTGTTTTTTCATCGACTTTGGTTTTGTTTGTGGACTGGGAGACTTAGATCATTGTCTTAGAATGCCATTCATTGGAACAGTCTTTGTCCCTTTGTCCCACTATTGTGCTTTGATTCCTTTTTTATTTTCAGTTCTTTCTAAAGAGCTCTATGGTGAATTCTCGTGTGATGGCTTTTTTTATTTTATTTTATTTCTTATGTCTCATTATGTAAGCATCTCTTTGCTTTGGGTTGAAGAAGGAGCAAGATATTTTCTCTCTGTTCCACACAATTCTTTTCTTCTTCTCTGAGAAGGAATGCTGTTCTAGTGGTAGATTTATATAAAAAAAAGACATTTTGAAAAATAAAGCGCAAAAAAAATGGATTTTAATTTTACATGTGCCAACCTGTTCTAAAAGATGAAAAAGAGAAACATGTGGTAAAAGCCTACAGAATTGATTTTCATGTAAGCATACTTTCATGACCTTTAAAAAAAAAGATGAAGATCGGTTATAGAAACCAGAGTTTGTAGTTCATACACAAAATAAGGTTACAAATAAACTATTGTTGTTTTTTTCTGTACTGTCTGCTTTTTATTACAGTAGCGAGAACAAAATGCCAGAGTTGTCAGAAAGTTTTTTTTTTCATGCTTCGTCTACCTTTTCTGCCTGTTCTGTGTTACTATTTATAATGATGAATGATACATTAATTTCAAGTTCATTCAGATTAACGGTTCAAAGTCTAAAGGTGTTTTTACACCTGGAACCAAGGTCCATGTGTTGCACTGTGTACGTAAGGGGGCAGTTTTCTGGATAGAGATTAAACCTATTCTTGGAATGCATAGCTTTTTGAATGGAGACTTCCTTTTGAAAGGCAACAAATATAATTGATGATTAATATATGATTAATATGATTAATATAAATGATTAGGCTTAATCCCTATCCAGGAAACTGACTCATTAGCTTCAGTTCATTTTGCTTTCACACTGCAGTTTAGTGAATGGACTGAAAAACCTTTCTACATCTTATGGTCTTTGCCTATGTCTTTATAAGAGACACTGTTTGGTTTGTAGAATGCTGTGCCAAATTTTGCCCCCACTACCATTTGACTTCCTTTAAGTGTACATGCATCACATAGCAGAATAAGAACAAATAAGATTACTCTCAGATTCCTATTATTTCTGTTTATAAATAAGGGTAAATCTACAGTTACAGTAGATACAGGAGTCATAAAGTCATGTCTATACTGCTGAATGATGCATGTGCACTTCAATAGGAGACAGATTTTGGCACAACTCTTTTTCTATTCGTTTATGGTTGATGATAACTTGCCTCAGCTTTACTGGTCCAAAAGTCCGAACCCTTTAAAAAGTGTTTTCACACTGCAAACATACCAGGCCATGGTTTATCTGATCCAATATGAGATCATCTCTTTTCATTGAAATACACATTTTAATCCTCTGGTCTTGACTGTGGTTCACAACACTTTTCACACCAGCTATTTTGGATCACACTGACAAATCAGTAGGTCTCGACCAAAAAAGGTTGGTGTAAAAGCATCATAAAAATAAAAAATGATATATTCTTTTATTAGTAGGGAGTCCAGGGTGCTGTTATTGTCTAAGTGATGGGCCTATCATCAGTAGATCCCCAAGAAGTTGGGGATAAAACTTGTGGAGAGGCTATTAAGGCTATAAGTTCAACATTATGGCTACATTTACACACTAGTTAAAATATTCTTTGACATACAGTACAGGCCAAAAGTTTGGACACACCTTCTCATTCAATGCTTTTTTTTTTTTTTTCATTTTATTTATATTGTAGATTCTCACTGAAGGCATCAAAACTATGAATGAACACATGTGGAGTTTTATGTACTTAACACAAAATGAGCTGGCCTCCACAGTCACCGGACCTGAACCCAATCCAGATGGTTTGGGGTGAGCTGGACTACAGAGTGTACTGTATGTACCACAAATGCTACGTTTACTAAAAGGCGGAATAAAAAAGGCATGAGGAGAAAGAGTAAATGTACAACATTAGTGAGTGAAGGTTTCAGTGGCAGGAAGGAACAACTTGGTCACCAGAGGATGTTGCTACAGTGTTAAAAGAAAAAAAAAAAACGCTTAAAAATGAAGTTTAAAGAAAACAAAAGGTAAACCAAAGGAGTGAACATGGACAAATAACTTTTCCGTATTACAGAGAGCTTGATTGTTTTTTTCAGTGATTAATGCATATTTCAGCCGCTGGAACTCTTTGATAGCTCCTGTCATTTCTGAGAAGATCAGGATGATGGAACGTAAAGCATCATCATTCAATTTTCTTTTAAATTTAAATTTACATTACATTATAAAATATAATGTATAACATATTATAATACATGGCATCAGTGTGCTTAAGCTACTATTCCTGCAAAGCCACATATTGTATAGTCATTCTAAAAAAAGGGGGTCTGGCAGGTCTAAGGACCTGATTTTGCTGATTTTGTTACCTGGTGCTGCTAATAGTTCTGATACCAGAACTACTGCGAACATAGGATATCAGAAAGGCAATCTTATTCTTCATATGCTTATTCATGCATCATTTAACCAAAGAAACACAGAATAGAGCTGAAAGGATAAAAGAGAGAAGCACAGAGTCCTCACTAAAATCACCAGATTCATTTACTCTAAAAAGAGACCACACCACAATGTATGTATTAAAAGTACTTTTTAGCATTGCCCTGTGCGAATACACAATCACACCAAAAACGTACGGGCTGAAACTTTAAAGTGAAGCACTATTTTTCATCATCAAATTCTGTAAGAAAGTTGGGTTTTGGTCCACTTTAACCTCCAGTGTAAACGTAGCATACATACAGAGGTGTCTAAAACAAATACCTGGTTATCTTATTTAAATAGAAATGTTGGTTATCTATACTTATATTTTCGCACAATTATCTGTACTTTCTACTCCTTATATTTTAAAAATAGTCTCAATACTCCTATTTCATTTCAGCTTGTTTTCATTCCAGCTTTTCATTGTCTAAGAAACTTCTATCCAGATAAATCTCTACATCCAGATAGAGAGAATTTGATTGTGGTTAGATGTAGAGAAATATAAACATATACCATTTTGACACCCTATTATACACGATCCATCACACCTGCACACGTCACGCAAACACTCCAGCGAGAACACAGCAGACGTATGTAGCCTAGTATGAAGATGATCCGTGGCTCAAGAGACTCAAGAGAAATGTCTTAACTAAACTCCTTTAATATATCTGCATTGTACTAAAATGCATTCATTTTCAATGGGCATATATGCAGCTGAAACAGAGAGCCTAGTGCATCCCCCTATTTTTCAACATTAATGTTTTAATATAACTAGGTCTTGGAGGTTAATCAAATTAATTTGATCAACTGAATTACTGTTTTAATGCGATTTTCAAGCTGGGATAATTGTCAGGATTGACCCAGGCAGGGAGACGAGGAGACGGACGCAAGTGCAGGTAGGGTGAAATAAATAATAATAATTTAATAAATAAATATCAAGTAAACAAGGAACAAGTAAACACGTAAACATAAACAGGGAGATATATACAAGGAACAAGGGAGTGAACCAAATAAATGAAACTAGATAAACAAATAACCAAAAACCAAAACAAACCAGTGAAACTAGAGAACATAAACTAAACAAACAAGAAGTACTAATGACATAAACAAACGGGGAGTAAATAAACAAAGAACAAACGAGGGACTGAATAAATACAAAACTAAACTGGGCAGGGATATATATATATATATATATACAAGGAAACCAACAAGAATCTAAACTAGACAGGGAATAACTAAACTAGACAAGAATGAATAAATTAAACAGGGCAAGGAGAAAACAAAGGAAAATAACAGGGAACTAGAAATAAACAAGAAGAAATAAACAAGGAGCTAGGGCTAAGGCTGTAATAACAAAGAGACACGGAGAGACAAACAACAGGGGTTAGTGCAAAGACCGACGAGGGACAAGTGGCAGAGGAGGGCTATTTAAACAAACAGGAAACACACTAGAAGTGGAAACACCTGGGGAAGGGGCGGAGCTACAAATGAGACACGTGGTGGAAAAGTACTGAGACGGGAGACACAGGGGAGCACAGGTAATGTGGGGAAGACACACAGAGACACAAGACGAGGCCAAGACGTGACAATAATGAAGATTGTACATCTTTACATATAAAAGCTGCCAGAGGGAAGGCCAGTAGATAGACATTTGCTTCTGTCAGAGACCTATAAATAAATCTGTCAAATACAATACAATATGAATATGGCTTTTTTGAGGGTGGGAGGGAGGATACTGCACTATTGGCCCCTGTGGTGTGACCTAAGCTTTTGTACTTATTGAATGTTTTTCCCCTCACATTACTTTTACTTGAGTAAAAAAGCTTATGTTGATACTTCAGCTAATACAGAAGTATTTTGTAACCCTAGTATATATATATATACTTCACACATTGCATATATGTCTCTAATTTTTTTCTAGAGCTTAATTGTCAATATACAGCTTTAAAAAAAATAATAGACCACTTAAAAATGAGCTTCTTTGATTTTTTTTTTTTACCAAATTGAAAACCTCTGGAAAATAATCAAGAGGAAGATGGATGATCACAAGCCACCAAACCAAGCGGAACTGCTTGAATTTATTTTTGCACCAGGAGTGGCATAAAGTTATCCAAAAGCAGTGTGTGAGACTGGTGGAGGAAAATACAGGATTATTCCACCAAATATTGATTTCTGAACTTTTAAAACTTTATGAATATGAACTTGTTTTCTTTGCATTATTTGAGGTCTAAATGCTTTGCATCCTTTTTGTTATTTTAGCCATTTTTCATTTTCTGCAAATAAATGCTCTAAATGACAATATTTATATTTGGAATTTGGGAGAAATGTTGTCCGTAGTTTATAGAATAAAACAACAATGTTCATTTTACTCAAACATATACCTACAAATAGTGAAATCAGAGAAACTGATTCAGAAACTGAAGTGGTCTTTGATTTTTTTTCCAGAGCATGTTGCATGTTTCATATATTTAGTATAAGTTAATAAATTGCGGGAAAACAACGTCCAATGTTTGCATAGTAATTCACCCTGACATTTTAAATTCACAGCTAGGGGGAGAGCAGAGTGGGGGAAATACTTATACATAGTAATTTTCTGGCTTAACCGAGGCAGGTGGCTGTTGTTCCTCCTGCAGCATGAATGAGTTTCATTCCCTTCCTGTGTTCAGGCACATTGCATAAATCATTGAGCACAGCACGTCTTACAGTGCATCAGCTGAGAACACCTGTGAGCGAGAGAGAATGAGCCCAGCTCACCAGGCTGCTGTTCAGAGAGGATCTGTGAAAATCCAGCTTTCCCTGTTACTGTGCATGTAGTTTAATCAATTGTTGATAAGAGTAGGGGAAACCAATCTTCTGTGCCTGGAACAGAAAGAGTTTTCAATATAAAATGAGTTTGTGAAATTTGTGGTATGTGTGGTATGTGTGGATCTGATGCAGCAGTGCTGCTGGAGTTTTTAAACACCTCAGTTTCTCTGCTGGACTGAGAATAGTCCATCAACCAGAAATATCCAGCTATGGATACAGTATCATGTGGGTAGCATACTATGAGCACTGATGAAGAACTAGAGGATGACCAACACAAACTGTGCAGCAACTGATTCAGAGCTTCTGTCTTTGACTTTACATCTACAAGGTGAAACAGCTACTGTAGGTAGGAGTGTCTAATAGAGTGGATACAGTCTGATCTACTGATCTAAACCCACAATCAGTTTGAACTCAAACAAATTAAAGACCTATACAGAGAGGATTAATTTCTCAGGGGGACGTCTGTGAAAAAATATTCCACTCTTCTACTCAGTGGTAAAACTCTTGCATCCGGACTGCCATTGAAAAAACAGGAGGACCAGTGAGTTTTTTTTAGCTTTTTTCAGTTTTTCGGTCACATGACATGGTCGGTAGCTCCTTTATTTCTATTCGCTGTTGTGTTTACGTGGATCTGTGTGGAAACGAGCGCCCAAAGTGTAATTACAGTGTGTGTGTACAGCGAAAAACATTATGTAATTTAGTCTGTAATTTTCTCAGATGACCTCCAAGGAAATCACGGATGAGAATAAAAGAGGACAAAGGAGTCACAGAGGACCCCCCCCCCCATAAAAGACAAAATTACACCAGGATCCCGTCTGTATAGGGCTTAAGTCTGTTTTATGTAAAATTGAATATTTTCAAACTTTACTCAACTATTTTAAATTAAGTGAACATTTGTGGCCACATATACATCTTTGAGCATCTATTTGCATACTGGGTGTGTCCCCCAGTTACTGACACTCACCACCAGTGTGTAGTCATCCCCCCGGGCTACCTAATGTAAACTTGTAGATCATATAATGTGATTAACTGCCTAGCCTCAATGTTGTAGGCTCTAAGAGCAAACATAATTTTCTGAGGTGCCACATCAGTGTTAGCTGTATGTTATATTGTTCTCTTTAGTGCATTTTCTTTTTTCATCTAATTCGTCTAAACCAAAGAGAATAATAAATACAAATTTTATTACAATTTATTACAATTTATTACAATTTTATTTGCCTGACCATAACTTATTAAATGTGAATTATTATGCAAAGCAGTTGAAATGACAAAAAAAAACAAAAAAAACAATTAAATGTACTTAGAATTTAAGCATAATAACTAAACCTTTTTAGTCTAATTAACTAAAGTTTTCAGTAAACATTACTTAACCCTTGTGTGGTGTTCGGGTCTGTGGGACCCGTTTTCATCTTTCATCAAACTCATTGGCATTGGCTCATTTAAAAAAAAAAAAACATATATCAAAACACAATTTTGATAGACACACACTGATAAAAAAAACTAACAAAAAAGAGTAGCACTTTTTAAAAGAAATGTAACATAAGAAAGGTAAAGGGCAAATATTAACCATGTAAGCTGTTTATATTGCTTGTAGTTTAGGTGAAGCAAGCATGTGTAAAGCATTTTAATGTAAAATTGCTTAATTTTGCTGAATTAAATACAAGTAACAAAGTAAACGAGTAACAAAAATATGAACACCACACAAGGGTTAAAAGTGTTAAGGCAACCGTTTTTTTCCTCAAATAATTTAAATAAATTCAACTTCTGAAAGCTTACAGTGTACTACCACAACAGTCACTGCAGTACTAATAATGATTCACCACCCAAAAAATACCTACTCTGTAGTGGTCTCTCCTGTGGGGTCCTGACCACTGAATAACAACAAGGTGAAAGGAGTGATGGCTAGCTAGCACCGCCAAAGAGTCATAGTAGCAGAGCTTGCTAGCTAAAACTAGCCAGTTAGCATAAAAAGCTAACACTGTAGTAACATGAAGAAACACGAGAACAGAACTTCTAGAGCTTCTGCTGCTGTTCCTTGCAATATGAGTAACTATAGCCCTTTTAAATATATTAATACTGTAACTTGAAGGATATCATTAATGCACACTGAATTTAACGAATTTTTGACTGGAGAACCAAGGAAACTGTGATAAAATGATAAACAGCTACTTAAATACTTTAATGCTTCGAATGGCTTCAATAATGATATATTGTAAATTGATATTAAACTTATGCAATAGAACATTTGAGAAATATCTCTTTCTTTCTGCTAATAAAGTCTGATTTTTTCATATATTAAATTGGTAGGACAAAGTAAATCCGATAGTGATCAAAGCCTTTATTTAAAGCCTTAGTGTTTGATATTATATGTAGTTTTAAGGGTAGAGTAAGTCACAAACCTATATTTCAGCACAGACATGCAAACAAATATGAACAAATAATAATAATAATAAAAAATGCTATGATAAACTGTGAAACCATCAGAATCTTGCAAAATATGTGCATTTTTGATCATACTGCCGAACACCAGTCTGTGATAATAGAACTATCCATTAAAAATGTTACTTAAAGGGAACTTTAAGGGGTTCTTCTATAGCATTATTTTAAAGAGTACTGATTTTTTGGGAAAACTATGCCATTGACATCAAAGTGGTATGGAAGTAGTGTTTCTGACACATAATATGATAATTCCAGGCACAACAGTTATAACAGGTTTTTTTTTTATTTATACACTTTGGTATCATTGCTAGTTTGAGACCACCAAAATAAATATCAAAGTCAAACACAACTTAAAAAAATAAAATAAAATAAAATAAAAACACAGGGATGAGACGGATAAGTCTGAATGTAACTGAGGACCATCTGGTAGAACAGTTCAGCAGTCTGACTTCCCCGAGGGAAGAACTTGTTGACGAGTCTGGAGAACTTGGCCAGAATGCTTCGTAGCATCCAGCATCCAGACGGGAAATGTGAAGAGCGAGAGAGATCCTTCCGGAAGCTCCAGGCTTTCCTTCTAAACAGCTTGGAGTAGATATGCTGGGCAGTCTTCACCACCTGCTGCATGCAGCACGTCATGCTGTAGGTCAGGAGGCTCTCTGTGATGTTGCAATGAGAGAAGCTTCAATAATCTGAGGTACATTTGTTGCCTCGTTTGTTTTAGGTAATGTTTACTGAAAATTTGAGTTAATTAGCCTTAAAACTTGCAAGTTAATTTAACCAATATATATATATATATATATATATATATATATATATATATATATATATATATATATATATATATATATATATATATATATATCGTGTCCTGGCACTGTTTCCTGTCTGTCCTCGTGCCTGTGTATGTCCCACGCACCTGTGCCCCTGTGTTCTGTCTTAGTAGTTTTCCACCTGTGTCAATTTGTAGCTCCGCCCCCTAGCCCCAGGTGTTTCCACTTCCCGTGTGTGTTATATAGCCCTAGTGTTCCAGTCTGTGTTTGTCGGTCTTTGCACCTTCCCATTTTGTTTTGTCTCTCTCATTGTTTCGTAGTTTCTCTCAGTGTTTCTTCGTTTCCTTCACCTTCGTGTTTTTGCCTTAGTCATCCACTCTAATTGTGTATATTTATATTCTTGTTTATTTCTTGTTTAGTTCTGTTTTGTTTATTTAGTTCCTAGTTTATCCCTTGTATATATCCCTGCCCTGTTTAGTGTGCATTATTTTCAGTTACTTGTATGTTTTCTTGTATAGCCTCCCTGTTTGTTTTATGTTATCGTTACACCCTGTTTGTTTTGGTTTATTCGTTTATTTGTTATTTATTTATTAAATATTTCCCTTACCTGCATTTACGTCCGCCTCCACATCTCCCTGCCTGGGTCAATCATGACAATATATTTTTTTAATTCTATCCACTACTATGCTCATGAATCCTACTTTAAACGTATTAGACTGTACTTTGTAGTAGTGTGAATCAGATAAACTTAGCTTTGATTACATTTACATAAAATATAGGTTTTAAATACTTGTAAAAACTTAAATGTAGGAAGGTAATGCTATAGAGTATATAGAGTCTGAAACATTGAGGACTACATTGAGCTACTCCTAATATATGAATTTCAAAGATCTGATAGTGAGAGGTGAGACACACCCACTATGCAAATATATGGTTCTGGAAGCCAATAGAAAAGAAACAATCAATGGCAACAGACTAAACATCAAAACTTTTTAATATGAACTTGTTAATTGCATTATTAAAGCTCGAAAGCTCTGCATCTTTTTTGTTACTTCAACCATTTCTCATTTTTTGCTCTAAATAACAATATTTTTCTTTGGCATTTGGGATAAATGTTATCAGTAGTTTATAGAATAAAACACCATATGTCCACCTCTTCTTAAGCTGCTGCTAGGCAGCCAATGGGTTTGGAGGAAAGCACCACATCCTCAGCTCTCTTACAGTAGCCAACAGAAGTCTGTGCTAAAAGATTTTGGGGAGGATATGCCATCAAAGCCAATTGTGCTCTCTCAGACTGGCTGCTGATAGCAAACAACATGATCCTGTATTTTTGTTTGAGCCAACAATGCTCAGATCATAGTGACAGCCCCTTCGATTGGTGGACCACCCAGAGATCCATATGCATACAAGTTAAAAGACTAATAAACCACAAATCCTGTGTGTTTGGTAATGTAATAGGCCACTGTTGGAATGTTTCATAGATACATGAGGAACTGAGTTGTGTTTCTTCTTTTTGGACTTTAACTCCACTAGCCCTTGTTGCGAAGGTCAAGTACTGACTGAACAGAGTTGGTATTCTTCTAGTCCTGCACAGAAGACTGACTGCAGCAGGTCAGTGAGGGCTTCACTTACAGACTCAACTCAGAATGTCAGCAGTGAAATGCTGGCTTGACAGCTGTCTACTCAAAATGGCAACATGTCCATTAGTATTCTTCATTCACTTTAAGGGTACTCTTAATGAAGGGACTATACTGCTCCTTTTGCAGATAGAATACACTATAGACATTCAGTTTAAATGTACAGTATGAAACTTACTCAGTTCTAAGTCACAAACAAGGGTGTACAATGACTTTAAGAAATATAAAAAAATAAGACAATAAGTTGTTAGGTTAGGTACATAATGGTTGCTCATGGGACAGAGGTTCCCTCATGATACATATAGTAATTTGGTTATTCTTCTCCTCTGTGTTCATCAAAAAGTCATTTGCAGTTAAGGGGACATTACAAAAATAGAGACTTGATGTCTGGAAAACACAGACTGTGCTAGAACCAAACCTTGACCTTTAAAGGACAGGATTATATACATGTCATCCTGAGGTCAATCTTAGAATTGCTGAAGAAAACTCCACCTAATTCTCAAACGCTTGGTCTCCAAATGTCCATTTTTACAATCCCAAATTTGAAAACATTTCTATATAACTGTATAAAACATATACAACTGTGCTTCTTACATTTACTCTGATTGATTTTTTTTTTATTATTTATTGCATTTAGTATGTATCCAAGATATGTAACATTTTATCTGGTACATTTAGCTGTACGTCCATTCCTGCATTTCATGCCTGCAACACATTTAAAAACAAAAAGTCAGGACCGGAGCCAATTAAGACTAGTAATGTAGTAAAAAAGCTAAATAATGATGTGTTTTCAAAGATTTTAACAGGTGATTGCAATTATGATACAAAGCAGTGTTCAAGACAACAATAAGTCTATGATGAGCAGAGTATCTGCAGCTTGTCAACAAATGCATAAAAAATTACAAATATGATTTAAAACAATGCGCACATAAAATTCTTTAATTTTCCCAAAAATCGTCAGTGGGCCTTATAATCCAATGCACCTTATGTATGAATTTTACAAGTCAGGTTTTAAGGAGCAGTAATGACAGTGTTATAAAGGAGTCTCAGTGAAGTTTCTCCAGCAGTATTAGCATTAGCCGTAAACTGCGCTAAGTTTTGCCTGTAGCCTGCTGCTAACCCCGGCTGGCACTGCTGGAGCACCACTAGCATTACCCAATAACCACATTAAGTTTTAGCTCTTTCACCGTTCAGAGGTTAATATATATATTGGACTGTAGTCTGCACATTTTACTGTGTTAAAACAAGCATCCTGGGTTACCTCAGCACTCAGGGTTCCTTAGTGTAGTGCTGTTGGGCACCCAGACTTCTGGGAAATCTAAGCTTACTGTAAATAAACAGAAGCACTTTAGTCACCTAAATAAACAGTTTTCAGGAAAAGAAATCTGTGTAGATTAACATCCAATGCTCAACTTTAAAAGAAAATGTTTTTTTTTTTAAAAAATGACAATCAATTTTACTTAGCTTAGCTAAATTAGAAGGAGGCAGAATGTGGCAACACCCCTGTTCCTTACTAGTGTGAAAAATAATGCGAAATGCTAGTTCCTTAAATAATGTGAAAAATATGATACCTGTAAGAAATATAAGAATATTTCTCTATTGTAATCTCAGATCCCTCAAACTGCAATGCATTAGGAACCATGGTCTGCCAAAAGTATGTCATGGCATAAGTTTGTCATTGCCTTTGGGAAAGGTCAATTTTACTGCTGTGAACCTTAAAGCAAGAACATTAAACACTTCAGCATCTTTTGTTGCCCGTACTTGTATTTTATTCAACAAAAAATGCAAAACCTTATGTAGCACACATTACAAAAACAAGGCAATGGTACAAGTACAAGAAAATGAGACAAAATAATGCATCAAACACAAAATGTGTTGGCAATGGTACAAATTGGTAATTTCTTTGCCATACCAACTTTTTTTATGGTTTATAGGACTGAAATGCAGGAGTAAATGCAAATAAACAAATTAAATTCGGTTGGACAGACAAAACATGAAATACTGTATCTTGGGTCTTGAGTCAAAGCGATTCTGATTTAGAGTTGTAAATCATAGGCTTTTACACGAGCTCCACACTAGCACCATCTGACTGACAACTGAGAACATTCAAGAGGACCAGATGCCACTTTTGGAGGAAGTGTTTTCCATCATTTCCTGTGTGGATTCCTCAACAGAGTGGAATATCCTTCCGTAGCGCACTTGTCAATTGCCACCAATGGTGAAACGAGTCCAGCAGAATGTTAGCCTCTTCCTGTCTTAGCCTTTCCCATGACTTTTTCCAAGCATTTGGCCTTTGTCTTCGGTTCCTTCAGTCCTTCAAGTATACTGAGCCAATACTACAGCCCTACTTAGAGGTTTCAGAGGATGAGGAGGATGCCTGGTGCTCTGGAGAGCATCACTTTGTAGCAATGTAGTAGTGTTGCCTGGTATTCTCTGAAGATCACAGCTGCTTCTCTTCCATCTCTCTCTTTTTCCTTCTATTCCTTTTCTCATATCCTTTCTCCTAGGGTCCGTGTGTGATCTGCCACTGCTGGATACAGTTTTAGGGTCAAACGAGATGCTCCCTATGATTCCACAGAGCATTCTAGAGAAGTCCCAGATGTTTTTTTTCCCCTTATAACTGCCTGCCGCCACACTTCAGTCTCTTCATTCCCAATCCCTGATTTGTGCGATAGATGGTCCAGGGTTGGAGATTCATTCCAGTGTCTGGTGCACGCCGGCTCTTTGTCTAGAAGGTGCCACCATTTTGACACTAGCCTCAACGCCACAGCCTGGAGGCTGCCACTGGGCTGTTGATTGTTTCAACAGTGCCGCCACATGACCTGGATATCTCACCCACGCCATTTAGAGCCCCAAGTATGTTCCCTGGGATCCCCGAGGACATCATCAGGCCATCAATTGGCAACACAGCACCGTGGACTCTCCCAGAAGACCTGCAACAACCTGCCACAACCAGCCAGCACACTGCTGTTTGGAGGCCTGGAGGGCATCGTCTTTCTGCTGGCTTTGGCAACATCGCTTCTGGGCAGCCCCAACTGTAGACATTTCGCTGCTTTAAGCAAGATTCGGTTTTGCCTTATCTATTGATGTGGGATTAAAAAAGATGATGAAAAGAACAAATGTGCACACAGACACACATACACTGATAGTACTAGTCAAAAGATTGGACACGCTTCTTTTCATTCAGTGTGTTTACATTAAATTTAATATTAAAGACATTAAAGCCATACAGGAACACAACAAGTCTTAAACAAACCAGAATATGACTTTATGAATTATAGTTTAGTATCTTCTAAGTTTTGCTTCTAAGACAGATTTGCACAAGCTTATATAGCAGATATTTATTAGCTATCAATTCCTAGTTGGTAAAGTTTGAGTTGGCCTAAAATTGCAGGCTAATGAGTGCAGTAAGTTCCCTTGAAATTTTGAGTTTCCTCAACTTCCTCCATTTTTACAGTGCAGACTATTTTTCCTTTACAATGAAAAATGAATCCAGCTCAGAGTTCCTTTATTGCAGGTTAAATTGCATGAAATCACACTTCACATTGTTATCTTTTACAGTGTACTGTAAACGTTGTTAGTGGTTTAAATGGTTAAAACATTGTAATTAAAGTTACAGAGTAGACTGATGCAAATCTTTTTAGACTTGAAATGTACCACATTTTTTGTACTATAAGGCCCAATTAAAACCCTTTAATTTTCCCAAAAATCAACAGTGCACAGCATAATCCAGTGTGCCTTACGTATGAATTTTACCAGTCAGGTATTAAGGAGCAGTAAGGCCATTCCTGCTACAACTTCTGTTAGTGGCTAATGCTAATGCTACTGCACCCAACCTTAGTGCTGGAGAAACTTCACTAAAAACTCACCCTTAAAACAAAATGTTGGAAATCTAAGCTTACCGTGAATAAACGGAAGCCCTTTTTTTTTACTCACCTAAAGAAATGGTTTTGAGGACAGAAATCTGTGTAGATAAATATCCAGTGCTCATTTGACTTTGAAAGAAAATGTTTTTTTTTTTTTTTTTTTTAAATTACAGTTTTGTTTACTGAGGTGCTTCTCCGAGCTTACGCATTAGAAGGAAAACATGGCAACACCCTTGCTCACTTTGATGTAGGTCTCCTTACTAGTGTTGCTTAGTGCTCCTTCCAATCTGGTGCACCTTATGTATGAAAATAGACCAGAAAATAGACGTTCATTGATAGTGCACTTTATAATCTGGTGTACCTCACAGTCTAAAAAATATGGTACTTGTACCTGCCAATTCTGGGCAAAACATTGTTTGTAAGCAATATAAAAACTTGGAATACTTTCTCTGCTTTCTAACTCCAGACAACAGGTTTTTGTTTCAATCTGGCAACAGACAAAGTGTGCAGAGGTACCCCGACAGATTTGTTCAACGAATTCCACAACAATTAGAGTCTTCCCTCCATTTCGATTAAAATTCAGAGTGTGCCCTTTGTAGAGTTGCGTACAGTGCATGTTCCTGTGCTCAAAACACTTCCCCAGAGCTCAAGCACCTCCCGCTCAACTTCTGCCCTGTCTATGAACCACCGCAGCTTCTTTACAGGTCCTCTCCTTTGTCTCCTGCTCTTTGAATACAATCCTCTGAGCTGCATAGCTGTTTGCCAAAACAAAAGGCAATAAAGAAAGAGCAACAGAATGCTCTTTTCACTCATTGTTCACATCCTCACATATCCCCAGATACACCTCCATGGAAACCATCTGTCTGGATGGTTGGATCAGGTTGGAAAAGCTGAGTAAAACGGTTGTAAGTAACGAGCGGTGCGGTTGAAGGCCTTTGAAGTTCCGTACGGACGTCAGCGGTGCCTTACAGTACCTTGAAGTGTGACTCTTATTCATAGATGTTTTTTTCTATACTGTATGTCTTACATTGTGTGCAGGAAGTGAAGGAGTTGAGCATGCACAAAGAGTATATGACAAGCTTTCTTAGCACACAATTTTCTATAAAATGTAAGAGCAGCTTGTGATTAATAAAAGTCTTAATGGTGCCACAGAATGAAAAAAAATTCTTATTGTTCAATAGATGGAAGCAATAAATAAAGATCCTCAAATATTGTTGTAAGAACATTCAACACAACAAAAACAGAGCTGAAAAAATGGGAAATCCGGAAAGTGCTGTAATTTGCAGTAAAATCTTGAGTTTCCTCAAGTTTTTCTATTTTTACAGTGCAGAATATTTTTCCTTTACAATGAAAAATTAATCTAGCTAAGTTCCTTCACACTTCACATTGTTACCTTTTACAATGTACTGTAAACTCTGTTAATGGTTTAAATGGTTAAAACAGTGTAATAATAGCTACAGAGTAGCCTGATGCTAATTGTTTTATACATGAAATAGCATATTAAATTAAAATCCTTAATAATTTTCCCAAAAATTAACAGTGCACCTTATATGTATGAATTTTATCAGTTAGATATTAAGAAGCAGTTAAGCCATTCTGCTTAAGTACAGCATTAAAAGGGGAGGTTTTAATGACCAACATTATCTGGTAACAATCTAAAACATAGACATATCATCTTCATTTAGTCTACTATGATTTTTCAGACTTGAAAAGAGACTGGCTGTTGTAAAGGATAATTACAGTGTTATAATGTAGTTATTTATGCCAAAAAGATGTAATATGCTGTAGTTAAGCTGTATTTTATCTTTATAGTAAAATATTTACAATTTATAATCTTTTATTGTCCTATATCCGTTAACGCACTGAAACCTTTTACAATGTAAGCATTATTTCCTCAAAATGGGATGAACTCTACCCAAAGTGAGTGCAAATTATTGCTTCAATTTGTTTTAAATAGATTGTATGGGTTATTTTCTTTACAGTCTATAATTGAGTACAATTTAGACAACTTTTTAAGGTTGAAAATAAGGTAACAGTGTGGATTTTACCCTGTTCCTTACCCAATTATACTGTGTTAACGTTAAGCAATTGACTTTTATCAGTCCCATAAAATATTTGTGACATTTGTGAGTACAATCATTAGTCCAGTGTTAATGGATGGTGACCTGACTTGTAAAGGGATGATGGTGGATAGTTCCATAGAAGTCCATTGACAGAAAATAGTGTGTTAGGCTGATTAAATTACAGTTAAACAATGTCATTCACATTATTAAACACAGCATGATATGTTTTAAATCCACAGTAAGTCCACAGCATTATAGCACTCACAGTGAATCCCTATAGAACATCCATCCAACAACAAACACCCATGTTAAAGGTGGACAGTAGAGGCAGCAGAGCGTGTCCGCATCCCTCCTTTCACCAATAACCCAATCTAATCATGTTTTCATTTTTATGCTGGTGATTTGTATCATAATTACATCAGTACCCCAGATCCCCTCCTCCCCCACATGTTTTACCACAATCATTAATCCCTTTCCTTGTTTAATTACACTCATTAATCAATCCAACAATTAACAACAATGTGCTGCTCTCTCCCTTAGGTAAAACAAATGTGTTGTTCGCCGAGTTGCCGCTGCCGCTCAGTACGCGCATATTTTGTTTATTTGTAGGCCGTACAGTTTTGTGGATGCTCATTAAATGTTTGAGGGGGGCCGGCGAGGAATGAGGGGTGCTAGTGGGAGTGCTAGCAAGAATCTTTTCTCTCTTCATTAGGGGGAAGGTAATTACTTTATTCCAGACTGAGTGTGAGAATAATTAGTTCCATCTAATCATGTGGAAAAGAGCTGGAAAGGATCCATCGCTTCAATCCGTCAGCAAACATTTGGAGGCAGACAAACAGTTTGATGAATGGGAATAAATAGGCGCTTAATTCTGGAGTCAGACCATCGCCACATACACCACTCACCGAGATTAGCTACACATATGTCCTGCCGTTGGCAGAGTCGGGTTCATATTTGTGGGTCACTGTGCATGCATATTTGTTAGCTGCATGACACAAGCCTGTCTTGGCACCAAACGCTGATGAAGTGACTCATTTTAACTTTTCCATTCATTTCTGCAGATATAAATCAGACTGTAGTGCTATTATTTATTTTGATGATCTGCCTGGGTGCTGCAGTATGTTCAGATTTGAGTAACACTTTCTATGAATCATATGTGTTACTAGACACTATGAACATATTATTAATGTGTTATAGTGCATTCATAACAGAGCTGAACAATTTGACAATATTTAATTGTATCATGAAAATGTGTTATTGTGGTAAATTATATACATCTCTGAATATTTTATAGACTGCAGTTTTCACTATGGAACTTGAAGAAATGTAGGATTTTCTTTTATATTTATATTAATTTTTTTAAATATTAAAGCAGCACATCTCTTTAAAGAAGTAAAATTACAGCTTGAAACTCACTGCAGGGCTGCATTGAGGTGTAATAGGAGGAATAGTGGTCCTCTGAGCTCTGAGCAGACTCTAAGTTTTCCGAGGCGGCCCCGACCAACGCTCGCGAGAACTGCGACCTGCTTTCCGACCTTTAGTTCTAACAGTTCTACAAGGACTACTGGTTCATTCATTACAAACTAACATACAGACACTCTGGCAGAAGCTGGAAAGAGACCGAATATGCCCGTGAAAGCCAGAAAACGAGAAAGAGAAACGAATCCGCCTGAAACATTTATTACACTCTGCAACTGTAGGGGGAGCCCACGAGCACAAAATCTCTATCCTACCTTTAAATAACTGTAATATTTTAGCATTTTTACCATTACTAATGTATTATCAATTTTGTCTGTGAGAAAATATAATGGAAAATGTTGTGTATTGTGATTATTTATTTAAATATTATTAAAAATTAGGTTGTCCTAGGGCCGATCACAGAATTTTCAAAGGATCGAGATCAGGTGGAAAAATCTGGATCACTGATGTATCAAAACAGTGTAAAAGACAAATAATACATTGTTCACTATAGACTCTGTTGCACATTCACATAGTGAATGTCCATGCTGCACTCACACTGGCAGTGACAAATCCTTCATTTTGTGAGCGTGCTCAAGCTCTAACACTGTCATGCTGTTTATCAACCCTGATTTATGGACGATTAGCACAGAGGCTAATCCAGCAAGCTACCTATCAAACCATCCACTACTTTCCAACACTTTTCATTTTCCTCCAAACTGCAGAAACAGTGTCACTGTGCTGAAGACTCTCTCTCTCTCTCTCTCTCTCTCTCTTTTTCTCAACCTTAAGGGACAACTTGGATGTGTTCTTTCTTTTTTTAAAGCATTGCAAAAGTATTGAATCAGAATTTGGTATTGGCAGATACATAAGATGATGTGATCGGGACATCCCTATTATACAATATTTGGTAACACTTTCTATGAATGTCATCTCTAAAAAACTCCATAAACATACCCATAAAAGATTATAATGCATTCATAAGGCATTGTAAACATGATTATATATATTTATAAAAACGCATAACCCATCATAAGCATGGTATTATGTATCATGAATTGTGATCATAATGCATATTTAACTGAGTTTAAAACATGTTTTACAAATGATGCTTTATGATTAAAACACTTTTAAACACACCCTCAATAATACTCTAATTATTCGAAACACTCATGAATTATACCTGTCTTGAATATAATAGTATTTAATGTCACTTATGATGTCTTATAACAGGTCTTTGTGCACTCCAAGTAAAGAGACAGAGTTTTCCCGTGGGACTAGATTATTAATGATATATATATATATATATATATATATATATATATATATATATATACTATTTTAACATTCATCTCATAAGCACAGCTTATAATGTATTATAATCACAAGTAATAATGCATAATAATGTGGCTACAATGTGTTATGCATTTTTTTACAAATATTTACAGTCATGCTTATAATGCTCTATGAATGCAAATGACATTCATAGAAAGTGTCACCCAGTATTTTTTACCATATTCATAAGGCATTGTAAACATTGTTACAGATAGTCATAAACATGCATAACACATACTAGCTATGTTTATTATGAATTATTACAAATTGTCAACATAATGTACAGATGGGTTCAAATATTATACATTATGTATTTGTAAATAAAGTCTGTCACTTTACTTGTAGCATGTAAATACATATTATAGTGCTTAATAAATGAGTGTAAGTTACTACAATATTCAAATCATGAGTATAATTCATGAATGGTGAGCTTCATTAGCTTTATTAGTCATAATGAACTAAGCAAGCTATTTTTGACATATTCCATATTATTAGCACATGTTTTGATGCATTATGATCACAGTTCATTATGTATGATAAACATAGCTATGATATGTGTTATTCTCTTCTAATAAATATTCATAGCCATGGATATAATGACTTATGAATGCATTATAATGTGTTGTGACTGTGTAACTCTAGCTATGACATAAAGAGGTTTGAAGCACATTACTACAAAAATCCACTTTTGCTTGTTCACATTTTCCAAGTGAATTCTCCAGTATGTTTGTAATGGTTTGAGCCACGTCATTATCAATAAGCAGAAGGACCAACACAAAATATTCCAAAGCTTTGAGCTAATTTAATTATAGCCTTTTAACTTTTTATTCTAAGAAATATTTCCAAATGCCTCCAAATCTCATCACCATAAATGTCTATTTATCACTGTGTCTCTCTTAGTTGCATCCCAGTGTCAACAAAAACATTAAAAAAGCTTATTTTAGTGCACAAATGAGAAAATGGCAGTGTTTTCAGCATTCTCTGTAGCTCAGAGAAAAAAAAAAGAGAGAAGGACTGCTTCTGATCGAGAAAAGTAGCAACAAACACTTTGATTTTATATAAAACACTTTTTTTTTCTAAAACCCCAATTCCAAAAACATTGGAATGCTGTGTAAGATGTAAATACATGTCAATAAAATCAGAATATAATGATTTTGCAACTTTCATATACCAATATTTTCTTCACAATTGAACATAGAACACATTTATAGATGTTGGAGATGAGATATTTTACTATTTCCTGTAAAACATGAACTCATTTTGAACTAGATTGCAGCAACACATCTAAAAAATGGTGGGACGAGGCAACAAACGTATGGAAGAGTAAGTGGTACAAATAATGGTAATAAAAAAAAAGATTTGAAAGAACAATTTGTGAATAGCTCACATGACTGAGAATAAAATAAGCATTTTATAGGGTGGTGCTCCAATCTGCAAAAAAATCTGAATCTCAAAAATGTGGAGCAATTTCAGAAAATGTTTCTCAATATTGCAGTTTCAGAGAGTTAGGATATCACACATCTACAGTCAATAATATAATAAAAAGATTCACACATTCTGGAGAAATCCCTGAGCATAACAAACAAAGCCAATGGACAATATTAATATAAAATAGGCATTGCAAGTAAAATGTGGAAATTCTGTACTTTACATTTCACACAGCTTTTACACGTCTTTTGGGAATCGAGTTTGTTCATATTTTCAATTTCTTTTCCATAAAACTGGAAATGTGTTCCTGTGGTGGAAAATGACCATTTCTGCTATATAATATCTTGTTTTCAGACAGTCGCAATATAGGCCTCCTGAACCCTGAGGCATCTGAACAGCCTGCAGTCAATCTCGGGGAACTGTGAGAAGTTTTTCACGGGTTTTACAGGGTTCTCATGAATACTGACCCTCTGACTGATTGGATCTTCTGGATTCACATCACTATCAAACTCCATAAACTCCTCCTTTACAGAGAGTCAGACGATTACTCTAAATCCATCAGCCAGAAGCAGCAGACAAGCATTACAGAGCACAGAAGTGCTGTCACTCAGACTACTCTTCACTCCGCACACTTTGTCTAGACGAAGACAAAGATGATTTTGTTCCAGATGTCTGGGGCTGTGTTCACACAGCAGGTGAAAGTTGCCAGAATCTGATATTTTTCATCATGTGTGACACAGAGGATAAGTAGCACAGTTACTTGAGTCTGGCATTTTTAACTCTGATTTTGAACACTTCAGTATACACAGCAAAAACAGGAGAGTTGAAATTTCAGAGCTAAACACCTGAGAGGTGATTTTCACTCTCAAAGTGTTTTTTTAACTCTTTCAGTGTTAAATGGTGTTCAGTGTTGGAGTTATTTGACAGAGTTGAATATTTCAGTGTTAATCCCACTAAACCCAATAGATACTGGCCAACTCCCCAGAGATTTAATTAAACTCCGCCCAGTTAAACACATTATTTGCATAATGGGTGTGTCCCCCAGATCCTAACTTACCATCAGTGTGAAATCTTGCCCACCAGGGCTACCTTCCATTGGGTATTGTTGTGTTCCCTATGGACTTTACAAGGTTGTTTGCGCCACCTTCTGGCTGCCTAGTGTATGTCAAAAGCAGGAGGTGGAGGCCATTTTGATGGCCATGCTTCAGTCAAGCAGAGAAGTCTCCACAATCTTATTCCATCTTTCGTTACAAGGTTTGTTAAGCACGTTGTCTGTAAGTAGATTTGTTAATTATGACTCTATTGTTGATAAGATGCATATATTGTTTGAGTTGGTCTACCCAAAAGTGTAATATTGGCAATGCTGACCTAATCTATGTTTATGTTAGCTATTCTCATGCATTTAGTGTTATATTTGTCAAATGCTGAAGGTTGTAAAATGAGTGTTATTTTGTGTTTATTGCAGTTTTACAAGTAAACTATTCGAGTAAACGCAGGATCTGAATCCTCATTCTTATTTGAATAGATGTTTGAACTGACTGGATAGCTAAGCACAGGGACGTTTAGCAAGGCCAGTACAGTAAAAAGACAATTATACAACAAGTTGTAGACAGAGGAACATTTCTGTGGAATTTCCTCCATTTCAAGCTACCTTTGAGTCTCTTTTCATGATGGAGAGTAAGAGCAATGCCAAGAGTGTCAAGAGTGAGGAAGAAAAGGAGGACCTTCAGTCTCTGCATACCCAGTCAAGTAGGTCATCGGCCAAGTCTAGAGTTAGCATGGTTATCGCTAAAGCACGGGCTAAGGCTGAAGCAGCACAAACCAGAGCAGCCTACGCTCAGCGGGAGATAGAGCTAAAGGTTGAACAAGCCCGCCTTCAAGCTACACTCGAAGCACTCCAGATAGAAAAAGAAAGAGATGCTGCTAAGGCTGAAGCAGAAATGTTGGAAGCCGGTTTAATTGAATCTGAATTGGGATCTTTCGTCAAATCCTCTCATTCTCTTTTATCTCAAAAACGTTTGCAGCGCACTGAGCATTATGTAAAAGAACATGCCTGTGTACAACCAACAGCCCAACCTGCTGCAGAAGATATGGAAGGAGAAAATCCCTGCACGCCACATCACTCTCCCACTCATCTGCATGGAGCATATGACAGGAGTCCATATCGGCCTACCACTCAAGATCTTGCAAAGTGTTTGGCTCGTAATCAGCTTGTGCAAACAGGTCTAACTATCTTTGATGATAAGCCAGAAAACTATTGGGCTTGGAGATCATCCTTTGAGCATGCAATCAGCGGACTAGACCTTAGTGCAGGAGAACAGCTCAACCTTCTCAACAAATGGCTTGGCAGAGAATCTGCAGAGCAAGTTAGACGAATAAAAGCGGCCAACATCAGAGATCCTGCAGCCGGACTTGTGATGGCTTGGGATAGACTGGAAGAGACATATGGTGCACCTGAAGCCATTGAGCGAGCACTTTTCACTAAACTTGAGAACTTTCCAAAGGTGACCAACAAAGATCCTCAAAAACTTAGGGATCTAGGAGATCTACTACTGGAGTTTGATGCTGCAAAGGTGGATGGCTACTTACCTGGGCTATCGTATTTGGATACATCCAGGGGGGTTTGTCCTATTGTGGAGAAGTTACCATATAATCTGCAGGAAAAGTGGATGTCATATGGGTCAAGATACAAGCTCGAACACAAAGTTAACTTCCCTCCATTCTCTGTGTTTGTTGAGTTTGTGCGTACTGAAGCTAAGGCACGCACCGATCCCAGCTTCATCTTCCATGTCTGTCAAGCACTTTCAGACAGAAGAGAAAGGCCAGAAAGATTCCACAAGCCATCTATTTCTGTCCATAAAACATCAGTGTCTTCATCTAGTAAATCTGGGAGTAACAAGAAATTAGTGGGGGCCAGCAAGCTCTGTCCTATCCATGAGAAACCTCATCCACTGAGGCATTGTAGAGGATTTAGGGAAAAGAACTTGGATGAACGTAAGCAATTCCTGAAAGATCACTCCCTATGTTTTAGATGCTGCTCTTCTACTGACCATTTCGCAAAAGACTGCAAAGTTGAAGTCCATTGCAAAGAATGTCAAAGTCACAATCACCTATCAGCTCTCCATCCAGGCCCTGCACCGTGGCGATCCAAGTCTTCCCCTCCTGCTTCAGACTATGGCGGGGAGGATGACGAAGCAATGCATAAGGATGTTACCACTAAATGTACTGAGGTATGTGGAGAGGGAATCAGTGCAAGAACATGCTCAAAGATATGTCTCGTCAATTTATACCCGGAAGGTCACTGTGACAAATCTAGAAGAGTCTATGCTATACTTGATGAGCAGAGCAATCGATCTCTGGTGAGATCAGAGTTCTTCAGCATCTTCAACATTCAAGGTGAGGAATTTCCATACATGCTGAGGACTTGTGCAGGATTAAAAGAGACAGCAGGGTGGAAAGCATGTGGTTACATCATAGAGTCTATCGACCAGAAGATCAGTCTTCCTTTACCGACACTTCTTGAATGTAACCAGATCCCTAACAATCGTTCGGAGATCCCAACTCCTGATGCAGCTCAGCACCATGGCCACTTAAGGAAGATTACGAACGAGATACCACCTCTAGATCAGCAAGCAAACATACTCCTTTTGTTAAGTAGAGACATCTTGAGAGTGCATAAAGTCAGGAAACAAATAAACGGGCCGTACAATGCCCCATTTGCACAAAAATTGGATCTTGGATGGGTCATTGTTGGAGAGGTCTGTCTCAGGGGGGCTCACAGGCCTTTAGAAGTGAGTACTCTAAAAACCACCATCCTAGAAAATGGTCGCCCAAGCTACTTTCATCCCTGTAGCAACCAAGTCCATGTCAAAGAAAGCTTTAGTCATGTTCTCAGGTACCAAACTGCTCCAGTGAATGATCCACTAGCCATGCCAGTTGAAGAGAACCTGGGTCAATATGTTTTTAAATGCACTTCAGATGACCACAAACTTGCTCCCTCATTGGATGATGTGAGGTTCCTCCACATTTTGGACAATGAAGTCCATCAGGACCATTGTAACAGCTGGGTTGCACCTTTGCCTTTTAAGACACCCAGGCAAAGACTACCCAACAACAGGAGCTATGCTTTCAGTCGTCTTGTCTCTCTCCGACGAACCCTAGAGAAGTTTCCCCAGATGAAGACACACTTCCTGGAATTCATGGAGAAGATGTTCAAGCACAAACATGCAGAGGTAGCTCCTGTATTACAGGAGGGTCAAGAGGTTTGGTATCTCCCACTCTTTGGAGTATACCATCCGAAAAAACCTGAGCAAATCCACGTTGTTTTCGACTCCAGCGCAGAATATAAGAGAGTCTCTCTCAATGATGTGTTGCTCAGAGGACCTGACTTGAACAACAACCTCATAGGGGTGCTCATCAGGTTCAGAAAGGATCCTGTGGCTATCACTGCTGATATACAGCATATGTTTCACTGCTTTCTTGTGAAAGAAGACCACAGGGATTTTCTTCGTTTCCTGTGGTATCGTGACAATAACATCGACAGTGACATTGTGGAGTACAGGATGTGTGTCCACGTGTTTGGGAATAAGCCTTCTCCAGCTGTTGCCATCTATGGTCTGAGGAGAGCAGCCAAGGAAGAGGAAGAAGACTTTGGAAGTGATGTGCGAGCGTTCATAGAACGGGATTTCTACGTTGATAATGCGTTGAAATTGTTTCCAAGTGAAGAAGAGGCTATCAGTGTCATCAAACGGGCTCAAGAAATGCTTGCTGTCTCCAACCTTAGGTTACATAAAGTAGCCTCTAATAGACAAGCTGTCATAGATGCCTTCAGTCCAGAAGACTGGGCAAAAGACATCCAAGATCGTGACCTCTTCACAGATGATCTGCCCTTGCAACGAAGTCTGGGTGTATCTTGGAACATAGAAGCTGATGTATTCGTCTTTCAAGTTGCTGCTGATGAGAAACCCTTCACCAGACGGGGAGTTCTGTCCACAGTGAATAGCGTTTATGACCCTCTCGGCTTTCTTACTCCAGTCATAATACAGGGAAGGTTTCTGCTAAGACAACTATCCACGCAAGCTGAAGATTGGGATTCACCTCTTCCCAAAGACATGGAAGTGGAGTGGTGCAGATGGAGAGACTCACTTCAAGACCTCCAAGACCTCAGAATTCCCAGAACATATACATCTTTCTCAACCACTAATGCTCAGCATAGGGAACTCTGTGTTTTTGCAGATGCATCAGTAAAGGCAATTGCAAGTGTAGCATATCTGAGAGCAACTCACAAGACAGGTCACATAGAAGTTGGCTTTCTTTTTGGTAAGGCTAAGTTGGCACCTCAGTCAGCTCTCTCTATCCCTCGGTTGGAGCTGTGTGCTGCAGTGCTTGCAGTCGAGATGGCTGATATGATAATGGAGGAGATGGATCTGAAGTTTGATAGTATCAAATACTATACAGACAGCAAGGTGGTCCTTGGCTAAATCCATAATCAAACTCGGAAGTTCTATGTCTATGTAAGCAAACGAGTACAGCGAATTCGTCAGTCTTCAGCACCTGAGCAGTGGAAGTATGTTTCCACTAGTCTGAACCCAGCAGACCACGGGTCTAGATCAGTTCCAGCGTCCCTTTTGAGTCACACAACATGGCTTACAGGTCCAGCCTTTCTTCAGAAGCCAGCAGGTCTTTCATCAGAACTTCAGGAGAGGTATGATCTTATTGACCCCACCTCAGATTCAGAGATACGGCCATTAGTGACGATTAGCACTACCTACGTCTCCAAAGGCATTTTAGGCACTTCACGATTTGATCGATTCTCTAGCTTGCAGAGACTAATCAAAGCACTAGCACACTTAATCCACATTGCCCGTTCCTTCTCTCAGTCCAGAGAAGGAGACTGCTTTGGTTGGCATATTTGTCGCAAAAGGTTGGCAAAAGAAGATTTGGAAAGAGCTAAACAACTGGTCATTAGACGTGTGCAACATGAATGCTACGAAGAGGAGTTAAAGTGCATTGAAACATCAACCAACCTTCCTCATCATAGCAGTCTGAGAAAGCTGCATCCTTTCATAGACAGCAACAGACTACTTAGAGTTGGGGGTCGCATCTCGCAATCTCAACTGAGCATAGATGAAACCAACCCTATTGTGGTACCTGGACGGCATCACTTGGGATCCCTCATTGTGCGCCATCACCATCAGGCTGTAAAACACCAAGGAAGACATTTTACAGAGGGTGCCATCAGAGCATCTGGCATTTGGCTGGTTGGAGCTAAAAGAAGTATCAGTACCGAGCTTTTCAAATGTGTCACTTGTAAAAAGCTTTGTGGAAGAACAGAACACCAACAAATGGCAGATCTGCCAGCTGAATGGCTTCAGGTAGCACCACCTTTTTCATATGTGGGTGTAGATGTCTTTGGGCCTTGGGAGGTGGTCTCCTGTCGTACTAGGGGAGGGCATGCCAACAGTAAAAGGTGGGCAGTGCTATTCTCATGCATGTGCACACGAGCCATGCACATTGAAGTGATTGAAACTTTGAGTGCCAGCAGCTTCATCAATGCACTCAGAAGGTTTTTTGCTGTCAGAGGGCCAGTAAAACAACTGCGCTCAGACTGTGGCACGAACTTTGTTGGGGCATGCAGAGAGTTGACCACGGATGAATCCAACTCAGATTCTCAGAGTGTGGACAAGTACCTGCAAGAGAAGAAGTGCACCTGGGTATTTAATCCACCCCATTCGTCTCATATGGGTGGTGTATGGGAGCGAATGATTGGGATTGCCCGCCGCATTCTAGACTGCATGTTTCTTGAAAGCAAGTCACACCTAACTCACGAGGTCTTGACAACTCTCATGGCTGAAGTCAGTACTATTATGAATGCAAGGCCTCTCATTCCTGTGTCTTCTGACCCTGAAGCACCTGCCATCCTCAGTCCTCTCATGCTCCTGACACAGAAAACCGAAGGTCTTCCACCTCCGCCTACTAATTACGGCCAAGGGGAGCTTCTTAGGGCAGAATGGAAGCGAGTCCAAAGCTTGGCAGACACCTTTTGGAGTAGATGGCGTCGAGAGTACCTAAGCACTTTGCAGAGCAGACAAAAATGGATGGACAAGAGGCCTACTCTCAAGCAAGGGGATGTAGTCCTAATGAAATATGCTCAAGCCAAGAGGAATGAGTGGTCTATGGCCGTCATCACAGAGACCCTTCCTAGCAAAGATGGGTTAGTCAGAAAAGTGAGTTTGAAAGTGATTAAGGACGGCAAACCAAAGGTCTACTCCAGACCTGTGACAGAAGTAGTTCTCCTGCTGTCTCCTAAGGACTCATTTGTTTAGTAAGAATAATGTGGGGTATCATATGTACCCCAGGCGGGGAGTGTTGTGTTGTGTTTTGCTGTGTACTAGTGCAATTAGTGTATAAAAATAGAATATCATTGAAAAGTAACTAAGTTCAAAATAGGAAACATATATTATACAGATGTGTTATTTATTTTACGCGTTTATTTATTTAGTTGTTGATGATTATCATTACCAATAAAAATTAGTATCTAGAATTAGAATATTATATAAGACCAATTAGTACTTTTGGCTGTGTGCATAGTGTGTCAATTCCTGCTGGAAAATGAAATCCACATCTCCATAAAAGTTGTCAACAGAGGGAAGCATGAAGTGCTGTAAGATTTTCCAGGAAAACACTGCTCTTACTTTGGACAATCCATCATTGACCATAAGTAAATTTTGCATTTTTTTGGAAATCAAGGGCCCAGAGTCTGGAGGAAGAGTGGAGAGACACATAGTCCAAGCTGCTTGAGGTCTAGTGTGAAGTTTTTCACAATCAATGATGGTTTGAAGAGACATGTCATCTGCTGGTGTTGATCCACTGTGTGTGTTTTATCAAGTCTAAAGTCAGTGCAGTGTTTTCCTGGAAAATCACAAAAATAATAATCAAAAACAAAATAAATAAACACTTAAAATAGATCGCTCTGTGTGTTATATATCTATATAATATATGAGCTTTACATTTTGAACTACTGAAATAAAGAATAAATTAAATTTTCAATGATATACGGTACTGTTCTTTTTTTTTGAGATGCACAAGGGAAGTGAGAAGACCAGACCAGGATTAGTGCTTTTAAAGAGGCAGTAAACGCTTAACTATTTTTTTTTTCAATAATAGCTGAAATGTGCTCCATTGAAGTAATAAAACATACCAGAGCTAACTTTTAAAAAACATTTTAACTGCGGCCATTTCTGCCTCTGCAGTGCCCTCACAAATTCAACTGTACTATAGGCGAGGATGCTAGTTCCACGTACTTTGGAACCCTGGATCACAGGTAATGTATCACTGGTAATATGTAGTATATGACCCAGCCTGATCACATCCGTAAACACACAGTATAGTACAACACAGACTTTTTACATACGGATTTAAATATATATTTGTGTTTGAATTCAAATAGCAGTGCTAAAAGCCAGTGTGTAATGCTGGAAATGCTAGAGAATGCTAATGCACTGTAAGTTTACAGTGTTTTTTGAGTTGATTAACCACACACATCGGCTCCCTCTCAGCCCAATCAGCCCTCCCTCCTGCCACATCCCTAAACCCATACATCACCCAGTGCCCCTTCCAAATTTGAGCTAAAGGGTGGAGTTAGTGATTCTTAAAAAAAAAAAAAACCTTTCACAGGACATCCAAACTATAAATAAACACACCCAGGGTCTTTTTTTTTAGAACTAAGTGGGGCCAATGGTGACAGTGCCAATGCAAGGAAAGAAACAAATGTGGTGATGTCTCTATTCCAATTATATTAGAAGGCTTCTGTTGCAACTGTCACAAAGTGATATGGCCAACTGTCAGCCTGAACTTGACTAACCCTGTGATTCTGCCTAGGATAAAATTGAAACTTCACGTGAAGCACTGCTCTTTTTTGCAACATGCCTGTCAGTTATACAGCAAACAGATTGTTCAAACAAATGTCAGATATGGATCATATTAAGACTGTAGTGCGAACAGCCTAAAAAAAAATCAGATTTGGTTAGAAAATCAGATTTTGGGCACTTTTTTCTTCTTTGCTGTGTGAACGTAGTTTTTGCTGAACTTGTGGCAGCTCAGACTGAGTCAGCTGGTAGCTTATTGAAGAGTAAACAGTCACTGTAAACTTGACAGAGGAACAGCAGCAGCAGCAAAATGCATGCTGCTTGTGTTTTTATATTTTCGGCTCTGGGCTGATTTTAAAATATCCTTAATCATCATAGCCTGAAATGGGCCACAAAGAGAGGCTCGTTAGGAGCTTCTCTGATCTCTGTGCCCGTGGGCTGGAAAACAGACAGACATATTAATTAAGAGCACGGCAAACAAGCAGAGAGGAAGCAAAGCATGTCCTCTGCAGAAATCACGCAGGTCACAAGGCTTAACAGCTGTTGATTTAGAATAATCTTTGTTCAGGGAATACGAGGCAACCACTGGCATGTGTGTCATATAAGCTTATACGAGCTTATATAACATGTTTATGCATCACATTATCACATGAATTTATTTACATAGATCTGTTCAGTCATGCATGTCCAGAGAACATATAGATCCAGGTATTGATTTATGAAAACTGTAGAATATATTAGCAGAGACACTGCAGCAGTTACCACTCTTTGGAAAGTGGGCAGCCAAATCTAACAATCAATTTGAATATTAAATGACATGCTTGCAAAACTATTGATTGACATGACAACTGTTGCTTAGCAACTGTCGTTAAAAACACAGCTAAGTCCACTGAGCCAAAAAAAAAAAACTTTTTTTTTTATCCTGTTCTGGTTCTGGCTCTCTTGTCTGTTGCTGTGTTTTTCTGGCTCTACACGTGGCCCTGTTTTCCTCCTATGTCTCCACTTCAGTCTTTAGTGTTTTAACTTCATTTTGTAACTCCGTCCCCTCATTACCTATCCCCAGGTGTTTCCTGTTTCCCGTGTGTATTTATAGCACCTTTTTTTTTCAGTGTTCCTTGTCGGTTCTCATCCGTTTTTTTTTTTTTTACTTCTGTTTAGGTTGCTAGTCTCTTGTTTTTTGTTTTGTCAGGGTTTTTTTTCATGTATGTTTTTTTTTATCTGCTTTTGTGTTTATTTGGTTTCTTTGTTCATTTTATTCCTGCCAGGACCCATACACAAACAACATATGAGTGCGAACAGAGGTATCTTAGTCAGAAATACTGGGTTTAACATGTAAACATGTCTGACTGTGTAATGTGTGCTTGAGACACATTTAATTATCTGAAAAGTGGTTTAATGTTATTTATATTTATTTTTATATTTTTATTTAGTGTTTCAGTCCTGTTAAGTGAACTTTTAAACTCAGACTAATATCAAATTACATGTTTTAACTAGTGCTAAATCACATTTAATCACATTCATCATGAAAGTATTTTCAAAATCTACAAAAAAATATTGAATGAGAAAGTTTGTCCAAACCTTTGACTAGTACTGTAGATACACAGAAGAGTGCACACGTTTCGAAATAGTAAAACAAAAAAATAAATAAAAATGATTTGTAACAAGATTATTATTAGCAAGTGACATAAGTCAGCTTTTTTAGCATATCTACTGACTGCATATAAATTAAGCAGAATAAACAGGACTATTATTATATGAAAACATAATAAATAAAGGACTTTCATATGTGCAATACCTTGTGTTCACTAAGGGGTGGTAAAATATACCTCACACCCAATGAGGCAATCCTCCTTAAAGACCTATCAGACACACATCAGATTATCCAGCAGCTAAGATAATAATGTCATGCCTTGTTTGTGTATACTGTGCATTGGAAACAGGGCTAAAGTGTTCATAAAAACAAAGGGGAAAGTTCAACAATTACGATGTAGTGTAGTCCTTACTGTGTGCCCATAATGAGAGGTAAAAAGTCACACTGGAGTTTCAGCAATGGTTGTTACCATGTGAGCCGGCCACAGCAGTTGAACAGTCCAGTGAACCCTGGACTGAAGCTCCACACATATTATCTAACTGAAGGTTTTACCATTTTATCTAATATTTTATTGAACATTAAGATTTGATCTTATATATCCACTAGAAACATCTTTAAAATAGGACTACCTTTATAAAGGGGTTATGAATGGTTTATAAAGGAGTTTATTAATGGTTATTAATTTATTAACTAGGTTGCAAATACTTTAAAACCCATTAATAAGCAGTTAATAAATAACATGAAAAGAAATGGTCACAGTGAGCTGAAAATGAGCAAAGTAGTGATTCCACACTTGTTTATACTGTCAAACCTCAGACCTTTCTAAATACTGATTTTACTTTTTATTTTCCATCAATCAGCATTAAACCTGCCATATTAATGTATTTATAAATATGTTTAACTATTTACCATAAATTAAATGACTAAGTTTACGACCTTATCAATAATAATCCTTTATAAAGGTAGTCTCATTTTAAAGTGGTACCGAAAATTCATACACAGTTGATATTTTTCATCTTCATGAGCTGGGTTATAGCATATTTAAAAATGCGTTTAATAAAGATTAAAATACTTTATTTAATAAATATTTTTTTCTGTCTTTCGCATCGTGGTTTAATGGTCAGGTCATTATTTGGGTAATGGATTATTCCCAGCACTGTGTTGTGCTGGTATGAGTGGATCAGACACAGCAGTGCTGCTGGAGTTTTTAAACACTGCACTGTCACAACTGGACTGAGAATACTGGTGAACTGATGTTTACTAGTGTGCATAGTGTGTGTTCACAGCGTGGATGGATTAAAGAAGTAGGGCAAATTCCATCTCTATCCAACACACACACACACACACACACACTGTGGCTGTCGTTTTCTTTGTCTTATGACCTTCATTGTATCAATCTGGTAGACATTAATATATGCAGAGCGATCCTTTGACATGTTGTCAATACACATACTATTGATTACCGAGAAATCAAGTCAGGAGGTTTTAATGAGAAGATCTCGCTGAATGCCCCAGTGTAAAGAGTCATGCAGAGCCATGAGACATTTCAGCATGCAAGAGCACTTGCAGGAACCATCTGTGCCCATCTGCGCTCTTTCAGAATGTGACATACTGTGGCTTACAGACCTCAAATTGGGGGCAAGTTGGTTATTTCAGCCAGGGCGCATATGAAGCAAATATTAGCTGTCTTCAAATCTTTGTGACCTCTTTATGACCCTGATAAACTGTGCAAATGTGTGATGAAAAAAATCCAAATAGAGTCATCCAAATAGACCACTGTGTTGCTTCTACAAATAATACTGCTGTTGAAGGACTGTTAGGGCCCTATTTTAGTGATCTGTAGCGCATTGGCCAATTGTGGATCGCACAGCTGGATTCAGTTCATGTATGTGTGTCTTTAATATCACGAGAGCACAAAAAAATGCCTTGTGCAGCTCAAAATGCATGTATGCAAAAGGCATGTACTAATTCTCTTTATTAATCATGGGTGTGTTTTAGGCATAGCATGAAATATACCAATCAGTCTGTCACCTGCCATTCCCTTTAAGAGCCAGGTGTGCTCTGACGTTTGTGCGTTGGTATCTTACAGTGCGGTGCTTTTGCACGTCTCAGCGGAGGATACTGACCTGAGATGGGAGTGGTTACTCGATTTACCTTCACATAATGAAAGCCAATATTAAAATCTATGTATGATATTAATTACATTTTAGTTTGAAAATAAGTAACTACTTGTTGAGAATGTGTGTATACAATCAGCCATGCTTCAAAATAACTTAATTTGACTGAAACATATGAAAAGCTAGTTTTTCCCTCAAAATTCTGTAAATTTTTTACATGTGAATTAGCACTGAATTAATATAACCTGGGGCTGATTTCTTTTCGAGCTGCTGCTGATGCAGCATTGCCGAGCAGCCAGCGTACTTGGAAGATAGCACAGTGGCTCGGTTCCGGCACATCAGCTCACAGACGCCCTGTGCTGTGGACATCACCCTAGGAGTGATGTGGGGAGAGAGCGCCATCTACCCACCCGGAGGAAGCAGAGCCAACTGTGCTCCCTCTGAGCACCGACAGCTTGATGACAAAGCTGCATGAGGGGGGGTTCGAACCTGCGACCTCCCGCTCATAGTGGCAACGCTTTAGACCGCTGGACCACTTGGCGCTTACCAGATTTCTACTAAGGCTGAGTGCAGCAGCATTATCATTAGCGGCTGACCGCGGTAAGAGCTAGTAAATGCCGTCCAACTGTGCTACTCTGAGAAACCCTGAGTGTTCTGGTAACTCAGAGTGAAAGAGCTAGCATTTATCATGATTAGCGGCTAATGCTAATGCTGCTCCAGCCTCGGTACTGCAGAAACTTTACTAAAACTAATTTTGGATCAATTTCTTGACACATATTCAGTAGATGATAATGTTTACAATCTTTATAAACTTTACTGGTATAAAGAAACATGGGTACAAAAAAGGACTTTCACTGATTTCAGTACAAATCTGTACTTATTTTTCTTAGTGTGTTAGGTCTTAAAAAACATATTGATTTCTCGATTAAACATTGATATAATCAGGGTAACAACTATAATCAACACCAACAACCATACTTTGGAACAGTGGAAACAGTAGCTGCAGAACTTCTGTACATCTACTGCTCAAAGACAAAGTTTTATATAATGCTTACGTTATACATATTAAACAGAGTGTTTTTTTTTTTTCCTTGACCTTGGTCTTGGTTTGATCTGAAGGTGATTGTGTGACAGCTCACCCCGGTGAGTTTGCGCCGAGGAGCGAGGCTTGGTGTCTGGAGCCGTGCTGAGAGCAACACCGAGGCGTTTAGTCATCACAGACAGGCAGACAGCTGTGGCTGGGCACCAGGACCCTGCTGCTAGATTTATGCCACTCTGAGGGTGGAGCCACTGTCCCGCAGGCACCTCACAAAACACTCCAGCAAGCCTTACTGAGGACACCTGCAAGAGCGCATCCTCTGAGAGGAGATCAATCCTTAGTCCAAGAACGCTGAGCAAGGATACGACGTTTAAACATTTAAATATTACACAAGGTTATCACGGTTTAGTTTATGTGGTAACAAAATTATTTATCTTTAAAATCTTCTTCTTACAGTGCGTCACTTTTGCACCTTTCAGTAGCATTTACTGACCTGAGATGGGAGTGGTTACTCGATTTACCTTCTCATAATGAAAACCAATATTATAAGCTTGTAACGTAGAGGAGGAGGCAGGATGCAAATGCAAGTCTTTTTGATTATCCATATTTAAACTAACAAAGAAAAGAACACTAGGGAGTATAAAAA